>NC_082699.1:78577457-78795802 GCF_949987515.2 Delphinus delphis
ATCTACAGATTCAGTGCAATCTCTATCAAAATCCCAATGATTTTTTTTGCAGAAATAAAAAAACCCATCCTAAAATTCATGTGGAATTTCAAGGAACCCTGAATAGCCTGAAAAAACAATCCTGAAAAAGAACAAAACTGGAGGAGTCACACTTCCTGACTGCAAAACTAAGTACAAAACTACAGTAATCAAAACGGTGTGGTACTGGCATACAGACAGATGTGTGGACCAATGGAGTAGGTCAATAACAATTATAAATTCTGGAGAAAATATAAAAACAACCATTGGAAGGCACTGGGGAGGGAGCAAAAGAAGGCAGAAGCTGGAGGAAATGTTACCCCTGAAATAAGGGGGTTAATTTGGGCAAGTTCTCCATCCACCTGGCTTTTCTCCTGAGGGACTGCCCAATCCACAGGGCACAGTCAGATCAGAGCTCAAGAAGAAATCAGCAGTCTTACTGGGCTGGGGAGTCAGACATCAAAGTTTAGAACTGCCAGGGAGGCTGGAAATTGAAGGAGAAAGTCCTGGATTGCAGGAAGTCACCTAGGAAGATACCCCAAACCTGCAACCAAGCTCCCATCTGACTCCTAAACTGTATAGACACAGGGCAAGGCTCTAGGGGCCTCACCGAAAAGAGAGCTGGAAGGCTGAAAGGATGAAGCAGAGAATTCAGCAGCGGCCGGGTGCTGGAGAAAGAGTGTAGAATTCAAATTTCACCAAGTTAGAGGGCCTTGATAAAGACCTTGGGCATTGACTGAAACTCCAGAAGGAGCTTAGGATTAAGGACCACATCTTAAGACTAAGATCTATACCCTAAGACTAAGGGAAATTGAATAGATTTCTCCAACACAACCTATAGGACTATAGGACCAAGAGGATATATCAGTAATTTAATTGCCTTCCAGGACTAACTTGAATACTCTTAGAAAGGATAACAGAATCTAAAGACTTTACAAGTCATCATCCACAATGTCCATTACAAAAACAATAGTAACTGTGGAGGGTGGGGAATTGTGGAGATGTTGTTCAAGGGCACACTTGAAACTGGATAATGAGTGAGTCCTGGAGATCTAGTGCACAGCAGAGTGATTATAGTCAACAAGACTGTATTCAATTTGCCAAGAGGCTAGATCTTAATTGTTCCTGCCACAAAAAAGCAATGATAATTATGTGACATGACAGGGGTGTTAGCTAACACTACCATGGTAATCATATTGCAATATATAAATGTATCAAGCCAACATGTTGTATACCTTAAATTATACAATGTTATATGTCAATTATATTTCAAAAAAACAGAAGCAAAAATTATCATACGTGGGATGAGGCAGAAATCTATCATACAACGTCAAAAAGAAATAAAATAGTTATAAAAACAGATCCAGACATGAAATTAGAAGAAAAAGACTTTAAGGTATCCATGATACCTATGTTAAATGTGTTTATAGGTAAAAATGTATATAATGAGTGAAGAGGTAAGGAATGTTTAGGAGAGCTATCAAAATTCCAAAGCAAGGAGAAAAAATCACTAGGCTCTACAATAGAAGAGATCATTGTACTGGAGGACAGGTTCTTTGAGTCTGAATAAATTAAAGCATGAAGGGAAAAAACTGAGCTCCATTCACCCGTGGAACAATATAAGTGATCTAACATGTATGTAACAGAATAGGAAGGAAAAAGTATTTAAATACACTCTATCTGAAATGTTCTAAATGTGAATAAGACATCAGTCTATCAATCCAAGAAACTCAGTAAAACCAAGCAAAAAAAAAAAAAACACACACAAAGAAAAATGCAATTAGGCACATCCTAGTCAGACTACTGAATATCACAGCTAAAGGGAGAATCTCCAAGGCGTCGAGAGGGGAAAAAGCAACATTATACACAGAGGCAAGGATAAAAATAAGAGCTGATTTCTCACCAGAAACACTGGGGCAGGAAGACTGTGGAATGCCATCTTTCAATGTCAACCTAGAATTCTATAAGCAGCAAAATGCTTTTGAAGTTGAGGGTCAAATACTTTCATAGAAACGAAAACTGAGAGAATTCATCACCAGTGCTCCCAGGTTGGAACAAAAAGTAAATATTCCTCCCATAAAAGGAAAAAAATGGAGCACTGGAAATGCTAGCACTGGAAATGGCATGTGTATGGGCAAATATGATGACTTTTCCCTTAAATTCTTGAAAAGCTGGTTCACAAATAATAGTCAAGAGAGATGACAGAATTAGAATATCACCCTCTGCGCCTCCGAATGAGTTAGGAGGGCCAGGCATTAGAAATCTATGGCTGTTCACATGACAAGGAGATATCATCAGAAATTATGTGCCTCCTACTGTCTGGCCAAACACCAAATAGCATTTTCCGAAAGGGATTAAGCTTGAGTCTGACCCGGTCTCTGGACCCAGCAGCCAGTGTGCAGAAAGTATAAAGACAGAGGAACACATGGAGAATGCTATCAGCAAAATGCAGACTGCGGGCAAGTCTACAAGTCAAAGGGACCAGGCTTCCCCACAGATAGTGCGGAGGAGCCGGAAGAAGTAGGAGGGACCTGCAGGATAAAAGAAGCTTAAAAGACATGTCATAGTTTTAAATTGGGCAAGAGTAAGCCGTAGTGTCCAAGGATTCACCTTTGAATGATAAAACTGTTCTTTTAATAAAAAATTTAATTGCCATGAAAATCAGGACAGTGGTACTTGTAGGGGTTTGGAGGGGAACAGAGAGACTTTGATTGAGATGCAGCTCATGAGCAGGGCTCCTAGGATGGGTGACAAAGTTCTATTTCTTGCACTAGGGGTGGTTATCAGGGTGTTTGCCTAAGAATACATTGTAAACCACACGTGTGATTTTCTGTTTCTGTGTTTTAAAATATAAAAATATTTTAAAGGTAAATTGACACTTTAAAGCAAAAATAATAATTTAATGTGGTAGTTGAAAACGTATGTGGAAGTAAAATGACGGCGCATGCATGCAGTGAGGGAATTGCTGAGCTGCTTGAGGCTGGAGAAAGAAGGACCCCTGAGAATTAAAACAAGTCCTTGGGTTCACGCAGAGCAGCGGGTATTGGGATCATCTCTTGTTCCAGCAGTCAGACAGCAAGACCTCATGACTCATGGGGCTCGGGTATTCAGGAAGTCTTGCCTCAGGAGTGGGGAATAATTATCCTGAGACTAACCGTGACTCTGATCCAGCCTGATGAAACTTAGAAGAAGACCTGAAAGGGGAGAAATGTTTCCAAGGAACTTAACTATATCCCACAGCAATTCTCAAGAACGTTATTAGAAGCACAAAAATACCCAGCACCCAACACAATAAAATGCACAATATTTGCTATCCAGCCAACTTACCAGGTGTGCAAAGAAGCAGGGAAATATGACCCAAGATGATGAGAAGAAGCTTTCAGTAGAAAGTGACAGAGGACTGACATAGATTGTAGCAGTAATAGGCAAGGACGTTAAATAGCTCTTGGAACTATGTTCCACATGTTCAAAAAGGGAAAGATGGAACATACTAAATAACGACATAGAGAATGTGAAAGGACCCAAATTGAACCTCTAGATATACACACGGCTATGTCAAGTGTAGACGGAAAAAAATAAACACGGAAAAACAACAATGAAAAGATAGGCTGATTAGAAAACAGACATCGAAAACTAGCATTAACCCAAATATCATCAATAATTACTTTAAATTTAAATTTTCTCAACACCCCAATCAGAAGACCGAGATTTTCAGGTTGGATAAAGAAATAAAGACCCAACTTTCTGCTGCCTACAGAAGCCCGCTCTAAATATCAAGATACAAATAGGATAAAAGTAAAGTGATGGAGAAGGGTATATTGTGCTAGCCCTCATGAAAAAAAGGGGTGTGGGTGGCTGGAGTGGCTACAATAGTATCAGACAAAGTGGATTTCAGAGCGAAGAATGTTACCAGGGATTTAAAAAATTCATTTTGAGTAATGAAGGGGTCAATTCCTCAAGAGAACATCATAATCTTAAATATTTATTCACCTAGTAACAGAATGCCTGAAACCAAAACTGATAGAAGCACAGGAAAATAGACAAACCCACAAAAATGGTGAGACCTAAACGCCTGTCTTTCAATAATTGATGGAGTTAAGCACAGCGAATCAGTGAGGACATTAGAAGCCTTGAACAGCACTGTTAACCAATGTGACCTGATTGACGTTTATTAAAGCACATTCTTTTCAAGTGCACGTGGAACATTTACCAAGGCAGACTGTATTCCGGCCATTAAGACAAGATCTCAATACATTAAAAAGAATTCAGGTCGTTCAAAGTATGTTCTGGGACCACAATGGACTTAAATTAGAAATCGAGAGGAAAAAGATTTCTGGAAAGTCCCCAAATATTTAGAAACTAAATAATACACTTGTAAGTGACCCATGCATCAACAAAGAAACCCAAAGGGAAATTGAAAGTATTTTGAACTGAATGAAAATTAAAACAGAGCGTGTCAGAATTTGGAAACTGTCCCTAAAGCAGTAGGTTGGGGCAAATTTGGAGGGCTAAGGACCAACATTCGAAGAGAAGACAGGTCTCAAATCAAAGCCCTGTGCTTTTAGCTTCAAGAGCCAGAAAAAGAAGAGCAAACCGAACTGAGATTCAGCAGAAGTGAGGGGACACTCAGATGAGAGCAGAGATCAGTGCAGTAGAGGACAGGAGAGCAGCAGAGGAGACCAATGAAGCCAAAAGCTGATTGTTTGGGGAGAATATCATTAAAATTGGTAATTCTCTAACTGGACTGAACAGGAAGAAAGAGAGAAGACATCAGTTATAAGTATCAGAAATGACAAAGATGACATCACTACAGATTGAACAGATATTAAAAGGATAATGAGGACATACTATGAACCTTATTCCAATAAATTTGATAACTTAGATAAAAGTCACAAATTCTTTAAATATTCAAATAACCAAAGTTCTCTGATCAGCAAGTAACTAACTGGCATGACCCTTCATTTATTTAAAGAAAATGGATTTGTAGCTGAAAACTTTTCCACAAAGAAAACTCTTATGATTTTTGCCACAGTGCCACCACAATATGGTGGGGAACACTAGTCTTTTCAATAAACGATGTGGGGTCAATTGGATATCTATATGGGGAAGAAAAAGAGTTGACTGTCACCTCACATCATTTAAAAGTTGTCTAAAACCACATCAAAACTCCAGTTCTGGGTTGGATTTTAGACCTAACTGTGAAAAGTAGAACAAAAGTGGCCAGAAGATGACATAGGCCACCTTCTTGAACTTGAGGTGGTCGCCAACCATGATGGAAAAGATTAACACACTGTATTTGATTAGAATTAAGAATTTACGTCCATCAAAAGACTCAGAATATATTTAAAAGAGAACTTCTATAAATCAACAGGGAAAACACAAACAACCCAATTTTTTAAAATGACAAATAGCTTGAACAAGAACTTCACGAGGATAACACCGAATTGGGCCATAAACAAGAGTGCCTAATCTCATTAGTCATCAAGAAAACGTACATTAAAATCACATAACAGCAGCACTACTCAAAAGGGCTAAATTTTTAAAGTGCAAATGTCAGCAAAGACGTGAAGTAACTAAAAACACTCATCCAGGGATTTCCCTGGTGGCGCAGTGGTAAAGATTCTGCCTGCCAATGCCGGGGACACGGGTTCGATCCCTGGTCCGGGAAGATCCCACATGCCGGGGAGCAACTAAGCCCCTGCGCCACAACTACTGAGCGTGTGGTCTAGAGCCTGCGTGCCACAGCTACTGAAGCCCGTGCCCCTAGAGCCCGTGCTCTGCAACAAGAAAAAGCCACCACAATGAGAAGCCCGTGCACCACAACGAAGAGTAGACCCCGATTGCTGCAACTAGAGAAAGCCCTCACGCAGCAGAGAAGATCCAATGCAGCCAAAAAAAAAAAAATTAATTAATTAATTAATTAAAAAAAAAACACCACTCATCCAGCAGGAGTGTAAACTGGTATAACCGCTTTGAAGCAGTGTTCACCAGTATCCAGTGAAGCTGAGTCTACCCCCTCATCGCATGACCCAACAGAAATGTTGTAGGTATTCATCAAAATATCTGCACGTGGAGATTTACACCAGTTCTAACGATAATAACAAAAAAACTAGTAACGATCATATTGCCCATCGATAGTAAAATCGATAATAAATTTTCATACAGTCATGAATGAGTAATATAGCCATAAATAATGGAATATTGCTACTTGCAACAATATGGATGACTCACAAACATAATGTTGGAAGAGGCCAGACACAGAAGAGTACATAGTGCACGATTCATTCTATATAAAGTTCTAAAGTTCTAATCTAGTGTACAATGCTGGAAGTTAGAGTGGTGGTGGTGGTGGTCTTTGGGGGTGGTAATGGGAGAGAAGGCTGCAAGTAAGGGTCTATTTCTCGACCTGGCTGGTGGTTACCTGGATGAGTTCACTCTGTAAAGTCTCATCAACCTGTCCACTCGCATTTTTCTGAATGAGTATTCTATTTACATAAAATGCCAAATAGGGTTACGAACTAGACAACAATGGAATTCAAACTGTGTGGTGTTGGTGCCGCACGAGGGGCAGCTTACCTACCACAACAGGGAGATCCAAGTTCAAATCCCAGTTCTACAAGGTCCTAGCCCCAAACCCCACGGAAGCCATTTAAGCTTCCTCACCTTCAATGGCCCCATCTTTCTGCCCCTTTACACTAAGTCCCATACATATGAACAAGTTCCTTCCTGAGAGCACGTTTGTAAGTCCAATTTTTTCATAAGTCCAACAAAGTTAGCCTAGGTACCCAACAAACACAATCAGCTATGTATCAATAGTACTGTACTATAATAGGTTTATAATACTTCTCACACAAATAATAAATAAAAAACAAACACAAAAAATACTACTGTATAGTACACAAAAGCACAACCACTTGCAGAGGATGCACGCACATGACAACGTTTGCCAGACACGTGAACTAACTTGTGTGATTGGACATGCGAAAGCACGTTCACATCTTTGAAAGTTCGCAACTTGAAGGTTCGTATGTAGTGGACTTACTGTACAGGGTTGTTTGGGGTTTAATAGATGATCTAATTGTGCTCCTAATTTAAGACCTGGTTTATAGCAGACATGCTAAGAATAACAATGGTGTTGGGTATTGGTTATCAATGTGGGCTCTGGAGTCAGACTGCTGGGGTTTGAATCCAACCTCCTCCACTTACTGCTGTCTGACCTTGGGAGAGTTATGTAACACTCCAGTCTTGTTTCCTTATCTGTAGAATGAGGCTAATAAGGAGAGGAATAAATTAGTTAAGACTTAGCACATAGAGCGTCCCGTGTATCCATCTGCAATTACTATTACTATTACTATTACTCTTTGATACTAGAGCTTGGAGAAGGAAAATACTTGCCAGCAGGAGGAAAGATTCCCAGGGAAGGCGGGCTTCAGGTGGCCTTGTCAGGATGAAGGTGATTTGGAGTATCTTAAGTCAGGTGAATTAGGGCTTTGTGGTTCCCTCCCTTGCCCCACCCCATTACCTGCATAGGATCCCTCATCAAGAGAGTAAAGACAAGTATGAAGTCCAGCCCTAATCAACTCTGTCCCCATTTTCCACAGAAGAAACTGCTGTTCCGAGGGGTGAGGGCACTGTTCAGCGTTCCAGGGGTCCTGAGATGGACATGGGTCAGATCTCTCCTCCTCTGCTCCCTAAACACCAGACTCGCTCCCAGGTGCCCAGAGCTGTAGCCTGAGCAGTCCTATTTTCTGGATTGGATGAGAAGGCCTTGTGGGACACACGTTCCTGAGGCTCCCAGATGTGCTGGCGAGTGCACACGGATGAAAGGATAAATCCCAGCCAGGGAAGCAGGGGACTGTGTCCCTCCAAATGAAAACACGGATCACCACCGGCTCCCCCCGGACCCCTCTTTGCCGTCACACTTTTCTGCAACGAGCTAATGGGCTCTTACAGATTTTACATCCAACACACCAATTATAGTTCAAAGAACCACGTGAAGATTTGAGCATTTTTCTTTTACCACGTTTCCTGATCTTTATGAAGAACTAATTAAAAACTTTTTTTTTCTGTTGTTGCTTGTCTGACAGTTTTGCCAACTTGCAGTCTGACACGCGGAGCTAATTAGAAGTGAAGGCCGTCAGCAGACGCCCACGTCTGAGGTGCGGGGGGCTGGGAGGACATGCCTCTGAGAGACGTGGTGCATCAGAGAAATCAGCCCTTGGTTCTCCCAAGTAAACATTTATGGGGCCGTTCTTTGGGGGCAAGTAGCCTAGGCTTGTAGCAGAGAAAGGGACTGATGTGGTTTGACCGAGGAGCTTAGGTCACGATCTCCGGGAGACATGGACGGGCATGTGCTGTCATGATGGATGTCACCCTGGCCCTCACCATGACTTTGCACAGGGGAAACTGAGGCCCTTGGAAGTAAGGAACCCAGACTGATGACACCCTAACTCCTCACAGCAACCCTGCAGTGTGGTTACTACCATCCTCATCTTACAGATGGAGAGCCAGAGCTCAGCTCAGGGACAGACAGAGCCACCCTGGGTGGAGGGAGGATTTGACTCTGTGCCCAAAGAGGAATCCAGTCTCTCTCCATGATACTGACCACAGAGCTGGGGACCCAGCTGTAGTCCTTTCTCCTCCAAGATGCTGTCCTTTCTCTCTATCCAGGATACGCAGGCACACACATCTTATATCTCCTTTTATAAAAGGTTGATTGCAACCACAGCGTGAGGAGAAGGAAATGTGCGGTCCAGTTCTGTAGTGAGTCTTTCTGCCCTCATCGTAGGCCCCAAACTCACCCTCAGCCACTAGAATCACAGGGCTGCTGGTGAGGATTCAGAGCCCCTCAAAATCCTTCCTCCAACTTCCCCCTGACACCTGACATTCCACCATTCCTCTCATCTACTGGGAAAGGGCCACAGCAACAACATTAATATTCATTCACAGAGTAATTTCTGAGTGAGCTCATCGTCAGCCACCGGAAGAGCTTCTGGAAAGCAAAGGCAGGAAGGCATGGCCTTGACCTCAAAGAGTTTATTCAAGAGAGGAAGCACTTAGACAGACAATGGTGACGGGTTACATTGAATTGGGTTCTGAGACAGGGGAGCATGAGGGAAGGTTCCTGAAGGATGCCTAGGGGTCAGCCAGGTGGAAGTGAGGGGAGGGAAAGAGTTGTTTGGGAATCCTATAAAGGCAAAGAGGCAAGAAAAAGCTTATCATGTCTGGGAGAAGGTCCCTCTGGGGTGGGGGGTGGGTGTGAGAGATGAGGTTGGCAGGTGAGAAAGGCCTGGCTGTCAAGCTCCCTAACTTAGATTTTGTTCTGGAAGCAATGGAAAAAAACTGAAGGCATTTGAGAGAGTCTGTGGTGCCGTCAGATGTGCAGCTGAAAGGCCTCCCTGCCTTTGGGGAGGGTAATAAAAATGGGGACCAGGGGGAGGGGGTGTCAAAGAGGCTGCCACAGTCACCTGGATGGGGATCCACAGTGGTCTTGCCCAGGGTGGAGTCAGCAGGCTGGAGACAAAGGGACAAACTCCGTAAATTCAGTGGTAGAAGTGATAGAATTGAATGAGGGGTTGACAGGGACATGAGGGAGAAGGAACAGTCCCAGGTTTCTGATTTGGGCAATGACCTGGTTGAGAGTGGATGGGATTGGGAATTCAGGGTGAAGAATGAGGACAAGGAAAACATGAACTGGAATCTCAGAGAGCAGCCCTGGGCCCCCAGGGTGAGGGGCACGTTCATGCATTCATTCCTGCCCCCACTGGGCTGGATTCCTTCCTTCTTTTCCTCTGAATCGAGGCTTAATTTTGTCCCTGTGGGTACTTCCTTCTGGCCTAGTTAAGACAGTCCTCAGGAGTCTCATAAATGCCCTTTTATTTTAGAAAACATCTGGTCCTTTTTGTGATTGGAATTTAGGAAATACAGTTGATGCTGAGTCTCCACCTCTGTGGGTGGTAGGATTTATGCAAACCTGGTTTGGAAGAGATTGACCTGGATGATATTTGCTGGTTTGGGGACCAGGGACCCAAGAGTGTCTGAACCTCACCCAGCCAACCTCCTCCTCGTCCCCTGCAACGAGATTGTCAAGGAAGTTATCATGATGAACTGAGTGAAATCACTGACATTCAACTGTTCTTGACCCACAGCAGTGGCAATTTCATGGGGTTCAACCAACACAAACAAGGAGACCCTGCAGGATTCTCTGATAAAAGCGAGTAACATTTTTGTGGGAAAAAGGAAAGGAAGTTATGGACGAGGGCCAAGAGGTCCTTCCCCTTAGAATCACCCAATTATCGATGCCAGATGATGGGGAGGTCCATTTTGCTTACTAGTGGAATGCTTGCACCATAGATGCTGATAGAACCTTAATCTAGAATGAGGTTCCCTCATTGATTGATCAAACTGTGCTGCACGTGCATGCACACACACACACACAATACCATTGAGTTAGACCTTGATGACAAACACCTCTGGTGTAGAGGCCCCTTTGTAAGTAACTCTACCTGTCTGAGTTGGTTTGCATCCATTGAGAAGCAGATGCCAAGATGGGACTCAATGTGCAGGACATTTATTGGGGGAAACATCTGTGAGGAATCAAGGAGGAAGACTTGAAAAGATGAAGGAAGGTAGACTCTTCAGCTGTTCTGTAGATTTGACATCTGTAAAGAAAAGGGGGAAGTAGGAGGCTTGGATGACTTGATACAAATGTGGTGGTGGATCCAGAAGGGAATCTGTGGGATCCGTCAGTCAGCTGTGGTCCCTGCAGCAGGAGAAGCACATTTTACAGCCACCATTTCATGTACCCTGAAAGGGTTCCACTGATTGTCACAGGATATAAATCACTGTGTTAAAGAAATTTGGTAAGGTGAAGCTGTTGATGCTACTTAATCTGGAAAGGACTAAGCCTATGTGCAATTTGTGAAAACTTATTCTTTTGAAATGAATTTGACGCACTGCATAAACCTCCTTCCATGTTGCCCATGATCAACACAAGCTGTGCTTCTCCAGGATCTTCAGTCTGGAGGACTGACCATGTCTCTGCCTTGTTCCCTGCTGACTGCAGGGAAGCCATTAAGGAAGGAGATGGGAAAATGATCTGTCCTGTAGGTGGTGGTTAATCACGTAAGTGGACAAGGGCATGTAGGCAGAACTGGATTCAAATACTGACCCTTCCTCTCCCCTTCCCTGTTGTCCACACTTCGACATTCTCTAAACTTTCCTGAGCCACATTGGAAAAAATAACATCCCTAGTACTCCCCTTTCAAGGTCGCCATGAGAATTATGTGACATGACCTATAAACACTGCCTAGCAATGTGCTTGGCATGTCATGGGCTGTGTGTAAAGAACTAGCCTCTCCCATTCTCCCATTCTCCTTTCCTCTGTATTCCACCCTCTCCAGTACAGATGAAATACAATAAATTAAGTGATGTTTATTATTTAATGGATGATAAAATAGCAATTAAATATATTGGCTGATGTGGTTAAAAGCCACACCATAAATCGCGTTTGAACACCTCAGGACACACGAGTGTAGTCTTGGCTGGGAGCAAAGTCTCTTTCAGCACCATGGACAGCCACCCAGGAACTGAGGGAAGCTGACCCGGCTGGGGCCAGGGCTGAAGGAAACTATCTCAGCACGTTCTCTCTCTCTCTCCGGGTCTGTCGACAATATCTTGCCTCCATGTCCTGCGTCATCAAATTTCTCCACTCCACTGAATCATAAAATTCTTCTATAAATATCTTTCATATATATGAAATGTGCATGTATGTAAAATACATATAAATTATCTTTCCTATGCATGTACATGTATGTGAATGTGTGTGTACACATGTAAATTGGCCCTGAATTTCTATGAACTGTGTCTTTTTCTCTCCTCTCATTCATAATATGTCCCCTTCAGCAAATTGTCTCTAATTGTTTCCACTTTTTCTCCTTCCCTGACCCCCTGTAATCCATGAGTTTATTCTTACCATTTAACCAAACAGCATTTGTAATGTCTTCATGTTGCTAAGCCCCAATGGTCACCCCTCGTCTCCCATTTCACTCAGCCTGTTGCTAGTATTTGAGGTGCCCCTTCTTCTGCAGCAACCTCTCCACTTCACTTCCAAGACACTGAACAGTCTTGGTCTCCTCCAACCTCACTGGTCACTCTTTCTCAGTGTCCTTCACTGGTTTTCCCAGCAAAGTTCCACACTATCTGAAATACCCACCCATACACACAACGTCTCCACACCATATCCCACCACCCTTTCCATTACCCACTCCTCTCCCACCACAATTCCACCTCAGGCTCTTTTCCCTTGTGGCCCTTCTCTCTAGAGCGTCCGTCCCCTGATACAGTCATGGCTTCCTCTTTGTCTTCAAAGACAATGTTCAAAAGTCACTTGATCAGATGCCTTGCCTGGCCACCACACATAAAATAGCACCTTCCACAACCATTCTCTTCACCTTGTAGCACCTGTCACCCCTCGACATGTCCCTTATTGTCTGCTTTCCTCACTGGAGTGCAAGCTCCACGAGGGCAGAGTGTCTGCCTTGTTCACTAAGCCATGCTCGGCACTCGAAAAAGCACAGGCATCCTTAACACTTGTTGAAGGAAAGAGAAGGAAAGAAAGAAAGGAAGGAAGTGAAGGAGGAAGGAAGGGAGGGAGAAAGAAGAAAGGAAGAAAGGAAGAAAGGAAGAAAGAAAGAAAGAAAGAAAGAAAGAAAGAAAGAAAGAAAGAAAGAGAAAGAAAGAGGAAGAAAGGAAGGAAGGGAGGGAGAAAGAAAGAAAGAAAGAAAGAAAGAGAAAGAAAGAGGAAGAAAGGAAGGAAGGGAGGGAGAAAGAAAGAAAGAAAGAAAGAAAGAAAGAGGAAGAAAAGGAAGGAAGGGAGGGAGAAAGAAAGAAAGAAAGAAAGAGAGAAAGAAAGAAAGAGGAAGAAAGGAAGGAAGAAGGAAGGAAGAAAAAGAAAGAAAGGAGGGAAGAAAGAGGGGGAGAAAGAGAGAAGGGAGGGAGGGGAGGAGGGTGGGAGGGAGGGAGGGAGGAAGGAAGAATGAATGAATTTTGGTGCAGGGCATCTCCAAAATTGGCTGGTGACCCCTGGATACCAGAGACCAGTTCTGACTCATTTTCACATCCTCTCAGGACTTGCCACATGATACTTGGGAAATGATTGCCCAGTGAGCAGATTATTGAACGAATGACTGAATCACCCAAGCAGCCCAGGATGGGGAGGGGGGTCTAGCTTTTGTTCCACCCAAGATCAAGTAGGTCAGGGAGCACAGCCCAGGGTGATGAACACGTCAAGGGTCCAGATTCCAGGAGAAAAGCATTTATGTCTCAGCGACCCTGAATCTCACCACACCTCTTCCTGACTGGGACAAGCCTCTGGGGTGCCCGAGTCGGTGGGCGGCAAGCGACAGGCGTGGTGCTTGGAGGAGGGAGCGAGGAAGATGGGGCTAGTTCCTCCTCCACAGGCAGGGCTTCATTCAGCCTGACGTGGGGGTCTTCTGCTCAGCACGGAAGGAGTGTGTGGACCAAAGCGGCCTCCAGCTAATGCCATTTCTCCATGTGTTTTCCAGAGCAGAGTCATGGCAGGGGACACATTATACCCCATCATCGGATTCCTCAAAGTGCAAGCACACGGCGCCCTGGTTTCCGAGCTCTAAGTGCCCATTCATGGCCAATGGGGTGTCATTTATGGAAGTTATTACACAGAAGCCGCCGTCCTCAGAAAGGAGATTGCTGCTGGGGTTTCCTGCTGGTCACTGAGTGCCTGGAGAGCTCTAATTTAATTATCAACTCAACAATAACGTGATGGGTGTATTCATTTTATCAGTGTGTGTGTACGTGAACACGCACACACACACGCTCCAAGTGGTTGTAAATAATGAATAAATCAATACCCTGACACACTGTAATTCAGACCTTGAAATGCAATCAGATATCGGGAATTGCAGCTGCGTCTGAATGAACGCGCAGACGCAGAGGCTGTGGCAGCGCTCAGCGTCCTGCTCAGCCCTCCCTGCGCTTTCCGAAGCCCCGCCGTGGACATGCGCTCTGTCACCATTAACTGTGAGCCGTATATTTATGAGTCTGGTTGGTTGTTAACAACTTGGCCCTACAGCAATTAAGATTTATATTTGCCATACATATCACTGCTAATGGACAGCTCACGGGCTCCGGTAATTGGCTCACCACCCCTGCCCTCTTACTGG
Organism: Delphinus delphis; assembly: GCF_949987515.2. NCBI lineage: Eukaryota > Metazoa > Chordata > Mammalia > Artiodactyla > Delphinidae > Delphinus > Delphinus delphis. The sequence continues at coordinate 78,591,677 of NC_082699.1, forward strand.
GTCTTTCCTGACCAGTGGATGCCTCTTTCCCAGGGAGTCTTATAATGGGTTTTTCATGTGTTGGTGATTTTAATTACCTTTTTATTGCTATGCAAATCACCCTTCGTTTAATCTGCCAACTGAAAGAGGGGCCTAGGGCAAAACTGGAGACAGAAGGCTGGAAAGGCTGAGGCTGCTACACAGGTTAGGGCCGACTGCCGGGGTGTGTGGGAAAGGCAGGCTTGTCCAAGTCCAAATATGGAGGAGGGCCATTCCCCCGCATCAGTTACTCAGGGCATGGCCTTTGGGAGCCCCCGGGGGAGCCTGCAGTCCTGGCAGAGAGGAACACTGGCACCTTGGGAAGCCACTGAAAGAAGGTTCCACCCACTGTGATTCACTGAGTTCTCGGTATCCAGGAGGGGAAACTAAGGCTCCGAGAAGGACAGCGAGAGGATGCAGCCAGTGTGGCCGGCTTTGCCCCAGACGTGTGTGCTGACAGGACGATGAGGACTTGTCCACGAAACTGCTGCCTTGTCTCCTGTGCTGGAGGGGCCGCTGCTGAGGACGGGGCCGGAGCTCCCCCGTCAGAGCAGGAATCCGGGAGAAGCACCTGGGTCCTGAGTCGGACGCCGAGCTCACCAGGGCTTCTGTTCAGTGTGGTCCGGATGTGGGACAGGAAGGGGGATGGGAGGGCCTCCAGGGTGACACCTTCGGCAGGGAGGGCCGTGGCTGGCTGCTCAGCACGTGCTCAGGCTGGCCTGCCTCAGCCTGGGCTTGCGGCTTCCAGCGTGATGGGACTCTCAGGTGTGGGGCTGGGGATAACGGGTCCTCATTCTGGCCAACATTTGGACATCATGGGTCATTTCTCCTCCATCACTCCAGCGTGCTCCCTGGCTGCTCACGCGGCAGGTGTGTTTTTCTGACCACTCGGTGCAGCAGAGAGAGTTGGCCCCGTCCTCAGGTGTGTCTTCATGCAGGAGAGAAAGAGATGCTCCCAGCAAACTCCCGCAGAGACGGGAGCTAGCAGGGCCCCCGTCTCCGTGGTTATGTTCTGTGCTCATGGGAAGCCTTAAGCCATGGGTAAATCTGGGAGATTTTAAAGTGAGGAAGTCGCAGATTAAACAGAAGCCAGGGGAGACCAGTGAGGGGCAGGCGGGCCTTGGGCCTGGGCACTGGATGGAGCTGGGCTGCACCCCTGAAGGCAGGGTCTCCCAGCCCTGCCCTCCAGCAACCCTGCCACCCCCCAGCTGTGCACCTCGGGCGAAACAACTTCACCCCTCTGCGCCCACTGCTGTCACGTCTAAAATGCCAGGAGGGTTAAAGGAGACAAACTTACGTATTACTGATACATGGACAATGTTCTAATACAAGGCGACGTGATCATTTAAAAGGTATTACAGCAATTACATCAAACCCATGACTTCACAGATATTATGTAGTAATATGGTATCTTCATACACTTAATTTAAATAAAAATTATGAATAAATTTAAGTAAAAATAAGGTGATAAATGCAGCAAGCTCATTGAGATGACCCAAGTTTAAGAAATGCTGAGATGTCGAATGGGGAAAGAGTCCCCACCCGGGCATCTGGGCTGTCACATCTGCAAGTGAGTGCTCACCCGCGTGCACCCCACACAACCTACGGATGAGTCTTCGCTCTTAACTCAGGTAGCTGAGAGCGCCAGCCCCAGGCCTGCGAGCTCAGCCATGAGCGCGATGCAGAGGAAACTCAGGCCGCCACAGCTGCTCCCCTCCCACCCTTTACACAGAGAGCAAAAACTAACAAGGCACATGCACACGCATGCACACGCTCACACACTCACACGCACACTCACACTTCCACTCGGAAGTTAATTAACTCCTCCGGGTGGGTAAACTGTGAGGAAGCATTCGATAACGCCCCTCAATGTTCCATCCGGGCCCCTCAACGGCTCATTAGATGATACAAGGTGTGCGTAATTACCCGGAAAAAATACACCACTTTCCTGCGACGCCTAATTTCCTCTCCTCGCTCTTTAGCTTCCCTTAAGGCAAAGGAGAAAGATTTGCAGCTCCTTGACCAAGCGTGGCATTGCGTGGGTGCGTGTGTGTGTCTGCATGCGCCTGCGGGTGAACTCACTCTGGGATTCGGGGTTCCTGTCTCATGCGCATGGAGGGGCTTCACCGCTTGGGAATAGAGCCAAAGGGGGCAGCCGCCCCTGCAGAAACACGACTGGTGCTGAGGACCCCGCCCAGTGCGCTTTAGTTCCCGTTATCCGGGGAAGAGGGGGCGGGACTTGTCGGGGAGAGGCAGCCACGCCCAGAGCTCCCATGGGGAGGATGGGCTGCCCAGCGGTTTCACCTCTTGGCAAGTCCCAGCGCGGGTGTCAGCTGGAGCCTCTATCCCGGGTGTGGGAGGGTGGGATTTGGGGCAGGCTGAGCAGGCTCCCGGGGCATGCGTTTTCTCGAAGGGTTTCACTCTAGTGTCTCCGTCATGGAGCCGTGGAGAGGTGCCTTGGCCGCCTGGAGAGCAGGCGAGGTTTCTGGGGAGGTGTGTACCGACACCTGCAGCTCCCTGTGGTCGCGACTCCCGTTTGGGCTGTGGCTGGCTCCTGCCGTCCTTTTCACGCTGGAGAATCAAGAAGGGCCCCTGTGGTGCAGGCTGGTGCCCTCTGCCGCCACAGCTGTCACTGTCCACTTTCCCATGCCAGGGGCCACGTGAGCCATTCCCCACACTTCCGTCACCAGGGCCCTGGGTTAGAGGCCAGTGCCTGACACACAGTAGGTTTTCAAAAAATAACATTGAATCAATAAATAAAGACAGGGGTCAAGAAAGATTAGCATCCCCATTTGACAGGTGGGTAAAGGGAGGTTCGGGTCCACCGGGTAACTTGCCGGTTGTCCAGCACACCAGGGGTTCAGGGGGATTCAGTCCAGGTCTGACCAGCCCCACTTGGCTTGGAACCAGTCCCACACCGTCCCATCCTCCTGCTGTGGTCCAGTGCTGTGTCCTACTTCTCCGGGGAACCCAAGCCCCCGGTTGCACATGGAAGATGCAGAAGCAGGCAGGACTTCTCTGGGGACTGATGGAGGGAACTGGGGGTGTGGTCGGTGGGGTCCGTTCCAGGGCTACCATGGGGCCAGTGGCCTGAAAGCCCCCCTCAACTGGACCAGTTGCCAAGAGCGGGCTGGGCTGGATGGGCCTGGGTGCCTTGAAGAGTGTGCGTCCGCATGAAGATCTGTGAGCCTCCAAGAGCAGAGCTGCTGGGTCCACCGGCGGGGCTCAGCTATTTGAGTTGAAAGCTCATCTATTTGACCATCCAGCTGGTGTGTGTGTGTGAGACACACATGCGGGCACACGCACACAAGTGTACAAGGCAAGCAAAGGCTCCTTGGGGGAAGCCTCAGGAAAGGGGTGTCCACGGGGGCTGCGTCTGGTGCCGGAGGAGGAGGGCACATGTGCAGAGGGCAGCCTCGCTCTGGTGAAGGCAAGGGACAGGCTTTCTCTCACCATGATGCTCTACTCCACCGCCCATGGGGCTTCTGCCCTGGAGGCTCCCTGCTGCCCCTGGAGGAGGGGTTTGGGGTGAGGCAGCCCCTCTGAGATGCTCTTGGGCATCTCGCCTGGCCTGCGTGCCTCTGTTCCTCTTCAACAGACCAGAAAGTAACTATTGACTGGGGTCTCTTCTCCGAAACAAGGAAGTAGGAGAGGTGATGCGCAGGGCTTGGAAGGTTCTAGACAGAAAGGTAAGAGACTCAGGCCGCCTGGCTCGCTGTGAGCCCAGAGGACAGCATTCATGTCTCCAAGTCCCCGTCGGTCACCTAACATCCCCGTGACGGTCTCCGTCCCAGGATCCCAGGAGCCAGGGGCTGAGGGGGAGACAGACACTCTTTGTCAGGGGCCGGGTGGGGAGACAGACACTGACGGGTGATCACAGGAGCGCCAGCGGGGGAGGGGCTCCGTGTCTCTTCTAAGAGCGAGAACGAAGATTCCTGTCCCCGCAGGGCTGTTGGGAGGCTCACAGGAGACAAGGAGGAGAAGCTGCTTTTGGAGGAGAATAAAGCGCCCAGAATTCCAAGCTGCAATTATTAGTGCTGACGACAGTGAGCACAGTTAAGCCGTCAGGTGGGGGTGATGGTGGTGACGGGGCTACTGGGGGGCTGTCTGGTTTGAAGAGTCACAGCATCTCGGAGGTCACTGAGTCTGCTTCCCGGTAAACGCACAGCCCCCCGACAGCACGTCCCGCAGCCTTGGCTTGAACCCGGGCGGGGGATGGGGGCTTACCCACTCCTGGCTGTCACCTTGTCACGTTGTCAAGGCGGCCAGATGGTAGGGAAACCTCCCCGTGACTCAGACCCCCGTCGTCGCTAGTTCTCTGTTCTGGGAGCCCCTGGTCCGTGGGACTCAGATGCGGTCCTGGGGCTGAGTCCTGGTGACCCAGATAATCGCCCCCAGGATGGAGCAAGGGGTTCCTAAAAGGGGCTGTGACAGTGGACTGAGAGGCTTTGGGGACCTGGGTCCCTGAGAGCTGGGTGAGAGGACCCATGAGAAAGGATTTGAGAATCCCAGGAGGGCAGACACTTGGGGTGCACTGAACTGAATAGTGTCCTCCCAAAAGTTCATGTCCATCAAACCTCAGAATGTGACCTGATTCAGAAATAGGGTGCTTGAAAAAGTAATGAGCTAAGATGAGGTCATCCTGAAGTAGGGTGGGCCCTGTACCCAGCGACTGGTGTCGCCCACAAAGGCCACGTGGAGACACACTGGGGGAAGGCTATGTGACAACGCAGGCAGAGATCGGAGCCACACGTCCAATGGGCTGAGCAACGCCACGGGCAGCCCTGCCGCAGCCGGAAGCTGGGAGAGAGGGAGGATGCGGTTCTCCCTCAGAGCCCGGGGAGGAGCCAGCCCTGCTGGCAGGCTGATTTTGGACTTCTGCCGTCCTGAACCATGAGAGAATAAATTTGGGTTACTTAAAGCCCCCGAGTTTGTGGACGTTTGGCTGCCACAGGAAACTAACACAGGAGGCTCAGGCAGGGGGTGGGGCTTTGGGGTTCTCTCTCTTGCCTCCTATTCCAGGCAAAGATTTCAGGCACCTTTGAGGTGAAAGAATATTTGGGGTCTGGAGGAACCTTTCTGGCCACTGAAGCCTGCCCCTCCACCAAGGTTGGCCATAAGCTCTTACCTGTGGGGTTCAGGGCATCTGTGCAGTGGGGCCCGGTTGCATGAAGCTAGAGGGACAAGCAGGTGAGCCGGGGGGCTGGACCCCCTGAGGGCGGGCAGCGCTGGGGGTGGACACCGCTGCAGGTGCGGGGTGGGGGGGGACGATGGAACATGGCACCCGAAGGACCAGGGCCACCAGCCTGGTCCTGCAATTAGGCGGAGCCTGACGGGGGACAGAGCAGGGAGAGCAGGATATCCGGCAGGTAATGGCACCTGCCGGGGCCTGAGAGGGGCAGTGCAGCCCCTGGGGGTGGGGGAGGGCCTGGGCCCTGGGCACACGCACGCCAGCCAGCCAAGGAGGAGCTGCATCTGGGCTCATCAGGCCAGGCCTCAAACAGGGGCCTGGGACGCCAGCTCCAAGCGCTCCGGACTTAGAGATGCAAGGTGAAATGCGAGAGGTGTCAGGACAGGCATGTCACAGGGGTGTGGCTCCTAGAGGGAGCGGGTGGCACCAGGGGAAGGCCGCAGGGCACATCCCCCAGCCAGGAATCCAGGCAGCTGGGCCCGCCTGCAGCTCTGGGAGCTTTTCTGGGGGTGCCAGAACCCCTGCTGCTTAAAGCCTCTGGGCCCCGGCTCCGTACATTACATAATGATAATTGTCAGATTTCCTTCCACGTAATGCCATAAAGCGTGAGATCGTGTGCTGAGTGTCTTGTTTGGAAACTGGCCCACAGCAGGGCTCGGGATGATGGTGGCTTTCCGCCACATGTCCAAGGAGGTGGTGACAAGAGCCACAGAGAAGCAGGGTGCGGCCAGCGTAGACAGATCAGGGACGGGCGCTGTGGACCAGAGCTGGGGTGTTGCGGAGGAAGCACGGGCTGGTCCAATGGAACGGCCGAGGCCAACTGAGGGGCGAGGGTGGAACAAGCTGATGGCCAGATGGGTCCAACAGCTCCATCGCAGCCTCACCCAGGCCTGTCCAAAGACAGGGGCACCAGGGGGTGGTCTGGCTCCCCACTGCCCATCACTCAGGTCCCGCACAGAGCCGGGGCCCAGGTCTGGGGGCTCCAAGGCAGGCTTCCTGCGGGAGACCTCTCTTCTCTGGGTCCCCTCATCTCTCCGTCTGGCCGTCTTCACTGTGGTCCCCTGTGGGCTGCCTGCTGGAGCTGGTAATTAGCAGTTGTCTTCCTGGGACAGACAGCAGTCTCTGTCACTTCCCAGGAAGTCCCCACATCTCTTCTTCATTAACCACCCATTCACTTGAGTCACAAAAAACAGCCGACAGCAAGACAAAGAACACCGAAGGGCAGCTCTTACTCTGGGAAGTGGCAGCTGAAAGGCGCTTTGGAGGCATCTGGTCTACCCACCTCCCTAAGCCCAGGCACTTTCTACAAGCCTGAGTCTCTAGATGGAGAGGGTGTTGGAGGATGTTCAGGGCAGCCTTTGTCCAGTTCTTTGGAGTCCACTGAGTCTCGCTTGAACACTCCCAGGCTTTGGGGAGCTCACTCCCTTGCAAAGCTGCCTTTTCACTGTGAATTGTTTTGACTTTTTCTCCACCGAGCTGGGCTGACTTCCTGTCCCTTCACCCCATCATTCCTGCTTGTGGATTCGGAGACCCCACAAGGCATACTGGCTTCATCTGCTGTCAGACTCTCAGAAGTGTTAATACTTCTTTGGAAGCTAATACACTGGAGTATCTATTCCCCGGTCTAATCAATCGAAGGAGTACATGTGAACAGCTCTGAAACCAGCTGCATTTCACAATCAACAGTGTCTTGGCAGTCTTTTTCCTTTTAGTAATGCGGAAAAAAAACGGTGCATTTTAAAATCTGCAGTGTCTTAAATTAAATGAAATACAGCCTGTGTGGGCAGTTGACCTCTAAGTCACTCACAGCTACACACAACCAGCGGAAAAGCACGCCCCTCAGTCAGGAAGGTCCAGGACGTCCTCAAGGTCGCACAGCTAGGAAGTCAGAGACCAGCATTTGAGCTCCAGCCCATTGGACTAAAGACTGTGCTTCTGACTCGGCCTAGAGCCTCTCCCTGCGTGTCTGACCAGGCCGTCTGGGTGGAATAAAGGTGCTGGCCCGGCCCCCGCCCCCGCCCCCACCCATGGCCCCATACGCCAGCCTGTCCGCTGTGTCCTCAGCCCCCCTGAGCATTGAGAGGGTGGGCACTGGGCCAGGCTGGCAGCAAGCCCTGGCCTCAGCAGAGGCAGAGAGGCCAGGCCGAGGGCAAGGGGACATGCGCTTGGGCTCTCTCTGTGCTCCTGTCAGCCCTGATTTGTCCCTGTCATATACTCCCGAGTAAGGTTAAATTTGGGAGCAACCGTTCCCATGTTTATTCATCGCTGGGCCGCGGGCTTGCCTGGTCAGTGCCATCCCCTTCCCCAGAGCTGTGGAAGGACGTGGCGAGGCACACTGGTGACTCAGGGTCACGTGTCCCCTAGACTGCATCATACCCCCCTTGGAGTGGGACCTCGGGCAGGACCTCCATCCTATTTGACAAAGACAGCCCCCCTGCCCCCTGCCCAGGAGGCTGTCAGGAGGCTGAGGACCTGGCTGGAGGTCTAGGCTGAATTCCCCTCCGGAGGTCCCATAACGTCTCCCCTTAACAGCGGACGTCCTGTAAGCAAGTGACTTCGCCTTCCGCAGCCTGGTCTGCACCTTTGCCAAGTGCGGCTGGGCGCACACACCCGTCCCACCCACCTCCTGGGCTGTGGGGAGGCAGAAATCGCAGGCCTCTGTGGCAAATGCCATGAGGACCAGAGGTCCTAAGAGCCCTGTGATCCACCCAAAGTCACGACTCAAGGTCAAGCCAAAATGCCCCCTCGGGGGCAGATGCTGAATGACTGAGAGGCCCTGGATTTCAGGGAGCTAGTCTCCCGCCACATGCCGAACCCTTCCTCTGGGCACATTCTTTGTGCAGCCTCAGGCCACTCCTGAAGGTGTGAGCACGCCCTTATGAGCTCATGCCCACGGCTGTGTGCACCCAGCCCGACATGCACCACGGGTGGATGGAACAGGGAGTGGCCTCCAGAATCCCACCAACCTAGTCCTAACTCCCACTTTGGACAAGTCGCTGGAACATTCTGAACCAGTTTCCATGTCCAGCTCAAAGGGTGGTGGCGGGATAGAATGAGGAGCACAAGCCAGGATCCTGCCCCTGTGCTTGTTTCTGGGGAACGGGACTGAAGGGCCTAAGAGCTACATCTGATGACCTTCATCTCAGACACCAGGTGTATAACACAGGGACAAAGGGACATTCCCCTTGGTTTTTTTTTCTCTAAATAAAGGAGCAGAGAACAGGCATAAGACCTTAGGAACAGTTGTTCATTGAAGGGGTTTTGAGATGAGGCACAGAGAGAACTTTTAAAGAGCTCATATGTTTGAGGGAGAGACAGGAACTGTATAGAACAGGGTGATAGGTACCATGGCAAAGAGGGAAGCCCAAGGAAGGTTAGATGGCACAGACTGGCGCTGGAGCATGTATGCTCAAGAATGTTTCCCAGGGAGAGGGTGACATCTCAGTTGAATTTCAAAGCCAGGGCAGTAATTTATCAGGGTTAGAGGAAGGAGGAAACGTTGGAGGGATGGCATCAAAAGCAGAGGGCACAGGGATTTCCCTGGTGGTCCAGTGGTAAAGAATCTGCCTTCCAATGCAGAGGACGTGGGTTCGATCCCACAAGCTGCGGGGCAACTAAGCCCGTGCGCCACTGCTACGGAGCTCTCGTGCCTCAACGAGAGAGCCCACGTGTGGCAAACTACAGAGCCCACACACCCTGAGAGCCTGGGCGCCACAACCAGAGAGAAGTCTGCATGCCACAACGAAGAGCACGTGCTGCAACGAGAAGATCCTCGTGCTTCGTCAAAGACCCTGCGTGCCCCAACTAAGACCCGACGCAGCCAAAAACGTAAATAAAATAAATAAATATTTTAAAACTAAAATAAATGAAATAAATGAAATAAATATGCTGCTTAAAAAAAAAATCAGAAGGCACAGAATATGCAGAGTCCAGAGGAATGAGACATGCTAGTGCCCACGGGGAGCACCAACTCATTCAGGATAGCGGAAGGTGTGCGGGTCTCATGGTGGAGACAGGATGCTGGCTTGGTAGGAGGAGAACACCCAACATGCAATTGGCTCTGAGTTGGGGTGGGCATGGCTCAAAGGAGAGGCTAAAACTGCAGGTGAGAATTCTTAACAAATACATTAACTGAGTTCACGGATAAGGTGACACAAAAACGATGAACATATAGAGAATCAAGGAGAAGGGAGTAAAGAGAAGAGAGGAGGGGAGAGGGGAGGGGGAGGGGAGGAGAGGGGGAGGGGGAGGAGAAAGGAGGGGAGGGGAGGGGAAGGGAGAGGGGAGGGGAGGAGAGGGGAAGACTCAGGATGGCTCTTGTGCTAGACAGCTTTCCCATATCTTGTGCCCACACCTGCCTTGTCGCTGGATTTATCCTGAAAGACCTAAGATGCACCTCTTTCCTCTGGCAGGGACTGAGTTCCCCAGGTTGAAAGACAGTGACCAAGTCCCCTGTGAACTCCCTCTTCACGTTGACCACCCCCTGTCCACATTGACCATCCGTAGTCCGTGCTGACCATCGTAGCCCAGAGCTGTTGACCGCTGGTTGTGGAAAGCCTAGCTGGCTTGGGTGGACCTCACCAGTGGTGACCTTCCCCTGCAGGTCAGAACGCAGAAGGCCAAGCCCCACATCTTTGCTAATGACCTTGGCCGTGAGGTGAGGCTCTTACTGGAACCTGCTGTGAGCCGGCAGGCAGTACCCACCCCTCTATCCCTTCCAAACGACGGGGCATCCTGGGGAGCCATCCAGGCCACGAGGTGGGTATAAAAGCTGAGGTTGGTTGGGGCCTCACCTAACTGTCCAAGATCCCACAATGAAGGAAACGTGGCTCCCAGCCAGGCTCAATCCCCAAACCCCACTCGTTTCATACACTAAGTCCCCTTCTTAATCCAGGGGAGAGTTAGGCCACGACTCCCCTCCTGGCCCGACTGTGTGACTCGTGTGCTATAGAAGCAGAGAGGCAGAAAGGGGGCTCTGCGGGCCGCTGATGGGCCGGGGTCATGACCCATGCATCAACAGGCGGCCACCCTCTACATCCCTCACCCCTCCCGCTCACCCAGCCTGTCATCTGCCCCTCTGCTGGGCGCCGAGCCCAGTGCAGCCCCTCCACCACCGGGGGGCTGTGATGAGAACGTCCTGGAAACAACCAGCTCAGAGCAGGCCTTGGGGGGCAGCTGCCCTCACCCCACCAGTCTCACCCAGAACCTCAGCCAGGGGAGCACAATGCACAGGAGGGCTGGGCCCTCCCACGGATGCGCTGATCTGGCCCCTGGACTAATAGCTCCCTGTCAGGCAGGCCTAAGTGAAGCGGGAGGTCTGCTAACAGGGTCCTGGGACCCCCGCACTCCGCTCCGGGCCAGGGGGATGGGGAGGCCCCGGGTGCTCACGACGTAACCATCACCGTGCAGTTGGTTTAGGGAGAGCCCTGAGTGGGGGCAGGTGAGGCCCCACGTGTGGGTCCCAGAGGTGAGCAGGGAGGTGGGTTAAGGGATAAGGGAACAGAAAGCCTCTCAGAGCCGTTTCAGACGCAAGTCCCAGCACGTCTGCCATCAGCGACGTGTGGGCTGGCTGGGCGGCCGGCTGTGGAAGGACGTGTGGCCTGCCGTCGGCTGGGAGTCTACGAGAGGCAGAAGCTCGGAGCAGCACGGGCTGTTCTCTCCACACGGCTTCTTTCCACTCCAGCTCGATGGCCCAGGAGGAGGGAGGCTGGCCTGAGCCTCCGGCTGGGGCACCGTGTCGGGGTTCCCCACCCATGACCTTGGGTACCTACGGCCAGCCTGCAAGGGGGCTCACCCCCTTTTCACCAGGAGGTTGAGGCCCAGGAAGATGGCGTGACCGGAGCCCAGAGCTCCGGTAGAGAACAAGACCGTCACCAGTAAGTGCCCGGTATGAGGTCGTGCCTGGCTTGGTCAGCCAGGGCCGGGGAGGAGGTTGGAACTGCGGGTCTGGGCCCCTGAGAAGCCAGAACTCCACTGTGGTGCCCCCCAAAATCCGAGCTCACAGAGTCCCTGTGCCTCCTTGCGCAGCCCCGGAATCCACGAGCTGTCCTCTCTCTGATCCCAGCCCTCTCTCCGCCTGATTTGGGCAGGAACTCCAGGGCCCCCAGCACCACGCTTGAAATAAGGTTCTTCAATGTTTGAAAAGTGCACAAAAAAGAAGTGGCAACTGTGTGACGAGGTGGAGGCGGCGCTCATATTCCTGAAGGGAATCATTTTGCAATTTATAAATGTATCACATCAACACATCGCAAACCTTAAACTTACACAATGTTCTGTCATTTACATCACAATAACCCGAGGAAAATATGTTTGCAGAGTGCAGTTCGACGACATCATTAGCTGCACTGACTTAGGACTGGGGGGATAAACGGCTGCTCCGCTCACCGGCCAAGAGTCCCATGGCCAAGACCGAGGCCTAATCGTCCTCCATCCTGAGAATCACTCCAGGGCCAAGCACAAAGCGGTCCCAGGCTGGAAGGGGTTGGAGGGCAGACCCCGGCTTTATCGACGGTAGTTTGTCCCCACGGAGCCAGGGACGCTGTGTGCTCAGGGCGTGACACCAAAACCCATCGGCGGGTCAGGAGGGAGGGATGGAACCTCTTTGGACTCTGTCTGCTTCTTCCCTCCCCCACCCCATCTCCATCCTGCCTCTTCCCACCGTGCGGACCAGGCTCACCGCTTTTCCTGTTCTGCCGCCTGGAACACCCTGTGTCCTGTCTCCGGCCGTCAGCACCGGCTCCCCGGCCCCAGCCTCAGGCGGACCGCTGCCTGCTCCATGAAGCCCCCTGGTAACCCCCCCACCTCAAGCCCCAGCATTCTGCGTCTCTCCTGCAGGACCCTTTCCTGGACATGTCCTGTCATTTCAGCTAGAAACTGCTGCCCTGGTGACAGAGGCCACGTCGCCCAAGTGTCCCTTTCCCCACAGGGCTCGGGAAACGTTTGCTGAAGGATCAGACAGATGCAGGAGCCCGGTTCCAGACTGCTCGTCCCGTTCCCAGCCAAGCGGCCTCCCGCTTGGACTCTCCCAGCTCGCCGGGAGCCAAACACGATTGCTGGCTGGCTTTGCAGAGGAGACATTCAAAAGCCCAGGCAGCCATATGAAATCTCCTCCTGGCTCCTCCTCCGTGATTCTCGGACTAAAAATAAAGTCCCCGGGGACCCCGGTCGCTGCCATTGTTACTGCTATTGAACCGTGATGAGCCCCCGATCAAAATTATTATGCGTTGTTGACAGGGAGGTAGCCCAGTGTGCTGATCTCCCAGTGACTTTAAAAATAGAGCCTCTTCATTTGTGCCAGGGCAAAGCAATAATTTAGATAATTGAAACTCTGAAATGAGCTGGAGCCCATTCACTGTGGCTTTGGACCCTTTTATGATACTTTCCTTTGTATACAAAAGAATAGGATCCAAAGACTGTTTCACTCACACAAAGACCCTGCGCAGGACAGATGGAGTCGGCGCGAAAGCCGAGCTGCTCGGAGACCTCGGCTGTATGACTGGGGATTCTCATTCTCCCGTACATGCACCGCAGCAGCAGCGCCCAAGAGGCTTCTAGGGGCTGCAACCTCTTTCTGTCTCTACCGATGGCGGCAGCGGGGATGGGCAGAGTCCCGGGAGGGGTGGAACTCGGGCTGGGGGGAGGAGGATGGTCTCTGGATGAGCCCTTTGCTCCTTCCTTGGGGTGGTTTCTCACCTGGGACTGGAAAGGGACAGGGCTGTGCTGAGATTTAAATCCCACCAGCTGGATGACCCTGGAAGCATTAGCGAGGCATCTTGAATTAAGCTTCCTTGACTATCAATTAGGGACCATGATAATATAGGGGAGGCGTAAGGATTAAATTAGTTAATTCATAAAAGCATCTGGTTCAGAGTAAACAGTCAATAAATCTATCCATCCACTCCCATCCACCCATCCACTCCCATCCACCCATCCACCCACCCACCCATCCATCATCCAACCTTCTTCCCTTCCTTCACCCCTTCACCAGGACTATGGGGTCAGACCTATAGATCACTTTGTACCAAGGATTGTGACAAATTTCATTGGGACCAGAATTCAAAACCAAGTCACCTGATTCCAGCCCCATGCTTTTCCACAGTCCTGACTTGAGACACAGAGAGGAAAACAGCATGGTGATCATGGTTGAGGGGTCCTGACCGGGCTGGGCTGTCTGCCCTCCGTGACTGTGGTAAATGCTGGTACTCATCATTGGTTCCTGGGTCTCCTCACCTCCAGGCAGGGAGGCGGCCTGCCCTTCCGGTCCCCCTGTGGCTGGGCGGAGCCGCATGACTGGTTATGGCCCACGTGCGTTGTACAGAGGGGCTCGCACCGTGTACTGACAGGAGCGTGTACTTGGCTGGTGTGGGACGCCGTCCCCTCCTTGCCCTCGGCCGGAGGCAGGCAGGATATTAGGAGTGGTGGCTGTCAGCCTAGGTCCCCGAGGTGCTGGGGTGAGCAAAGCATCCTGAGACCTACAAGGTCTGAGAAATAAACAACGGTGGTTTTGAGCTGTGGAGATGTGGCGATTGTTCCAAGGCTCAGCTCAGCCTGTCTGACTGACACGGCTTCCTGGTGGCGTGTCTTCTTACCGTCTGTAGGAGTCTCCTGGTGCCGCCGTGACAAAGCGCCACAAACCGGGTGGCGTAAAACAACGGAAATGTAGTCTCTCACGGGTCTGGAGGCCAGAAGTTTGAAATGAACGTGTTGACAGGGCCAGTTCCTTCCGGAGGCTCTGGGAGAGAATCTGTTCCGGGCCTCTCCTGCAGCCACTGGTGGCGTCAGCCATCCTTGGAGTCCCTCCGTTTGTAGTTGCATCATCCTATGTCCTCCTCCGTCCTCACGGGGCTGTCTTCCCTCCGTGAGTGTCTCTGTGTCTCGTCTCTTCTTATAAGGATGTCAGTCACTGGATGGAGGGCTGCCCTACTCCATTCTGACCTCATCTGGACCAATGACATTGGAGACGCAAAGATCTCGTCTCCAAATAAGGTCACATTTTGAGATCCCAAGCAGGTGTGAATTGGGGGGACACCATTCAACCCAGCACGTTACCTCACCCTGAGTTTAATTCAGGTTGAGAGATATTTAAAGCAGACTCGCCACGTGCCAGGACTACGGCGGTGATACTGCGAGACAGGGTGGAAGGAGTCCACGGTGGGTGGAGCATTGGAGATGACGGGCTTGGACGAGTTCCGAGTCTGAGGGCAGAGGAGGGAGCCCTCGGACGGTCCCTGCAGGGTGTGGAGGCGGGGTGCGGGCGAGTGGAGTGGCTTTGGGCATGCTCCTGGCTGGGGCTGGTCCTCCTGGGCTGCCTGAGCACCGGTGCCGTGCCCGCCCCTCCGCCTTCGGCACCTAGTTCAGGGCTGGTGCCCGGTGGGTGCTCGGTAGCTGTTGGGGATCCATCCCTCACTCACACTGGTGCCCGCCGTCTCTGCGATCCTCACTGCTTTCGGGGACCATCTGTGAGGGGTGGCGGGCCAGGCTGGCGTGGCAGCAGCCCAGCTGGAAAGGCCCATGGTCTGCCCGGAAGGCCCTCAGCAGCGCACATGGGGCCCATCCATCACGCCAGCGTCCCCGGGCGCGCGTCAGCCCTGCTGAGCAGGATGTTGCCCAGACTTCCAGCCTCCTCTGGCTGCAGCCTGACTTGCTGGGTGGGGCCTCAGCTCACGCATAGCTCTGGATGGGTCGGGGGGGGCAGCGGGCTCTCCTGCTCTCCTCCTCTGGGTGATCATTAAGGACATTGGACGCACCCTCTCTGTAAAGGCTGCTGTTCTCTGGACGTTCACATCCAGGGACCCACCTGGCCTGGCCCCCAGCTCCCCAGGCCCCCGCGTGTGCCACACGGGCCTGGTGTGTGCCCACCTCCATGCCTCTGCCCGAGGAGCTCGTTCATTCCTCAGGATGCTCAGAGGACTCCGCCATGTGGCTTCCACGGCAGGAGCTGCCAGGGCCCATTTGTACCCTGGATTAGTGGCCCGTGGCTGCCCAAACAAGTGACCCCAAGTGGGTAGGCTTAAGACCACAGGGGTGTATTATCTCCCAGTTCTGGAGGCCAGCCTCTGAAATCAGGCTGTGGGCAGGGCCTCCCTCTGTGGCTCCGGGGGGGCCCTTCCTGCCTCTCCCAGCTCTGGTGGCTCCTCGTGTCCTGGGCTTGTGGCCGAATTCCTCCCGTCTCTGCCTCTGTCATCATGTGGCCTCTGTGTGTCTCTGTTTCCCTTTATCGCCTCTTCTAAGGACATTCTTATTGAATTTAGGGCCCATCCAGATGCAGAAAGATCTCATCTCGAGATCCTGGACTTCATTACACCTGCAGAGACCCTTTTCCAAATCAGGCTGCATTCGCGGCCCCTGCGTTCCGTCTGATTGGCTGCGTGCCACCGCCTGCTGGTCCAGGTCTGACCCGAGTGGCCCAGAAACCAGACGGGGACAAGGCCTAGAGTGAGACCCTGGCCAGCAATGACCCGGAAACAGGGCTGTGGTCTGCCTGTGACTTAACTGTCCCAGACATTAGGGAACCGACCCACGCGGGGTCTGGTCCAGACAACGTTCCCCAGGGCTTCATGCCCCTTTGGGCCTCAAAGTTATTAGATCCTCATCAACGGTCAGAGAATAAGTTGCCCCCAAGAGGGACCTCCTGAGGCAACGGTGCCTGGTATTCAAGCAGCTGGGGCAGGGCCTCGACCCCTTCCTTCGTCAGCTTTTGGGAGTTACTGGACTGAACTGTCCCCCCCATACCCATCCCCCATCTGAGGCCCCTGGCGGCCAGCCGTCCCCTCCACCTCCACCTCCATCCCGGCAGCAGACGGGTCTGGGGACACACACAGGTCCAGACGGGCCTGGGGCCTCAGGTCGGCGTTCCCCACCTTGGTAGCATCAAGCCTGCACCCGGGAGGACAGGATGATTAGGAAGAATGGATGCCGTTGCCTCCCCACGAGGAACTCTGTCCAACAGTGTGGATGAGTTTTAGGTTATAGTTTGCAAAAGATAGGGGGACGTCCTTCAAATAGCTCTTTCTTATTCTATCCTTCCATAAAAGCCAGGACATCAAGTTCAATCACAGCCCTGGGAAGGAGGCCTTTCAGAGGGGAGGGTGACTGATACAAGGCTAGCATCGCGTTCTGCTGGGTTAAGCCAACCCAGATCACGTCATTAACACCTGCTTAATGTCCTGGATCTGGGGACGTAAAAACAACCCGCATTACATCCTAAAACATTTACTAGCAGGTAAGGGGCTTCAACGTTCTGTTTGCTAAGTACTTTATTTACTTTACATTGAAATAACAGGGTTTGTTTTTTTTTTTTCGGATCCAAGCCCTCACTCGGGTACATCGATCACAGAGTGGCCACGTGTGCAGTGACACGGTGCACATGTGTGTGCGCTCACATGCTTCATCCTCAGCGCTGAGCGTGGGGTGTTGGCTGCATTGCTGATGAAAGAAAAACAAAGCCATCCATTCATCCATTTGTCTATCCTTCACTTAATAAATATTTGCTGGATGCTGTGTGGGTGCTCGTGGTACACACTCTCCAGGCACACGGCCTCAACCGCATGGGGAACGTGAACAGTGACCTTGACTGGAGCTTTGGAGGACATGATGGCAGCCGCTACCCTGATAATGTGCCTCCCTGGACCTCGGCGAGTCTGCTCGGCGACAGCCCGAGAGGCGCCCGCACAAGCGGGGAGGTGCTCTGCAGTACGACGGTCAGCAACAGCTGAAGTGCCCGATGCGGGGCCTGGCCTCTCCAGGGGGCCCACAGTGGTTCCCACGGAAATGGACGAGTCTCGGCCTCCGCCGGGAATGAGCTCAGGACACGGAAGCTGCCCGGTGGTGTGTCCAGTGCCGCTCCTGGAAGTGAACACGCAAGTGACACCAGCAGCCCCGGCGCACAGAAAATAGTGACGCTGGAAGGAGAGTGAAGAGCCGGGAGACGGACCACAGCAAACACACTCTCACCTGCCGCCCACGTATCCCCTGATGTCGTCTCTGCTTCTGGCCGCAGCCTGTAGGTGAGTCCCGGAGCAGCTTACGGGAAGGGGCCCGAGCACAGACATGCCAAGGACACTCCAAGGTCACACGTCGTGCAGGTGACAGAGCTTCCCCCAGGGAGGTACTTGGCCTCTGGTCTCCACCCTTTCCTCCGTGCCAAGCTGCCATTGTTTCTCTCCCTCTCTGTGTCTCTCCCTCTCTCTCTCTCTCTCTCTCTCACACACACACACACACACACAGACACACACACACACACACACACACAGTGGTGATTTGGACTAAGTACAGGATCCAGGAGGCTTTCACCATCTCATTTCAGGGCTGATACACGTTTGGAGAGCAGAGCAATCTGGACGAACAGTTCGTCTCCACGTGCCCTGGGCTGTCCATCCCTCAAATGCCAAATGTCTCGAGTGGGTTTTTGGCAAATGCCGGTCACTGCACTTTGTGGCTGGGCTCCATGCTGGGCGCCTACAGTGTCACCATTCTCGGTGGTTGATTAAAGAGTGTGATGATCTGGGTTAATGATGTAGCAGTTGCCAGAGTGATCTGAATCAGTTAGCAGATATCATAGGAGCTGACCCAATTCTTTCAACTGCGCTAACCACAAACAGCCGTGAGACGAAAGGGGGAAGAGAGAGGACCAGGGCTCATCGAGCCCCTACTACGCGCTGGGCGTCTTGCATGCACTGGCCCTGTTCATTCTCTAAATAAAACTCCACCAACGAGCAACATTTATGGAGCCTGCAGTCTGTACCGGGCCACATGCCGTTGCTTTGCAGGCCCCCGACAGCCCAGTGAGACGAGAACCTGTGTTCCAGCTCGTAAGCATCTGAAATTCACAAGGACACAGCAACTTCTCGGCACCAGGGTTACGGTCAAGATGGGGGTGGGAGGAGGGCCGGGCCAACAGACCACGTGTAGCAGGTGTTGTGGATGCCCAGTCCACCCCCATTCCTTTACTGCTCCGCATGCCCCAGGGCACTCTCTCCCCCACAGCGGCACCCAAGTCTCCATTCTAGAACCTTCTCTCTTCTCAAGCCCAGGACCCCATGGTGGTCTGACCACGCTGGGCCATTTCAAATGTCTCATGACCTAGAAACATGCGAAAAGAAGCTCGGATTCTCTACCAGCGAAATGAAGGTGCTCTTCCGAGAGCTCCTGATTTCACTATTAAGTTCCTGACGCTCAGCACAGGTGAAGATGCGTGAAGAGCGACAGTCCTGTGTGTGCACTGGTAGAAATGTCCTTCCGCGTGACCACCAAGGTGACCGTGCTCGTCAGCTGGGCGGGGCTATAGGGCCCAGGCATTTGGTCCTCACCATTCTCCAGGTGGCTGTGAAGGGATTTCGGAGGTGTAGCAGTGGCTACAATCGGTGGACTTGGAGGAAAGCAAGTGTGGTGGCCTTGTGACATCAGCTGAAGTTCTTAAGAGCAAACCGGATGTCTCCTGGAGGAAAAGGAATTCAGCCTCGACGAGAGTCCTGCCTGAGCTTCCAGCCTGCTGGCCTGCCCTGCAGAGCTCAGACGCACCAGCCCCACGACCAAAGGAGCCTGTGACCCGGCGACAGGTATCGTTAGCCCTAGCATCCCGCGCCTGGCATCCCGGTTCCGTGTCCTGCAGTCCCTCTGTGCAAGAGCAGGGACGATGGAAGCCCCTGTGGGCAGAGGTGTTTGTCACCGCAGAGTCCATGGAAGTGAACTCCTGGAAACAAGGCAAGGTCTAGCAGTTGGGGGAGGGGAAGCAGACTGAGGGCCCTCCCCAGAGGGACATGAGCATCTCACAGTGAGGCCAGCAAGCAGCCAGCAGCGGTGTGGACAGGAGTTTCCACATTTATAAAGATACAGAGATGTGCGCATATGGCGTGTCTATATGATGTTGGGGCTGGAGAGTCTGGAAGAAACGAGCACAGCCCACACGGCGTCTTCCTGGAAGCTGCAAACAGCCACCCCCGGGCCTCCCAGCCCCACCCAGGCGGGTGCAGCCCCTGTCAGGTCACACGGCTGGTGAGCAGACCACAGGCTGAAGCTGCCTCTTCTCCCAGCCCCTCTGTGCAGTGAACAGCACGCAGCCATACAGGGCAGCCCTGACGGTGACTCTGACGGAGGACTGGGATTGTGAGTCATTGCCGTGTTGTTACTTATGCTTTTCAACAGTTTCTGAGACGTATGCCCTGAGTTTTCCCTAATTTCTTATCAGAGGAAAGTAAGCACTGAAAGCAAACCAGGACTCCTAGGTCTACCCTGCGCCCGGTGGCAGGCAGAAGAGGCCCAGGACAGCACCCGCCTGGCCTGTGAATGACACGTGCCCCTCTGCGCCCCTCGCCTTCTTCCCCCCAGGCCTCAGCAGCCCCTCGAAGCCAGAGATTCTAGTGCCCTGAGCTCCCGACCCTTCACAGAGACGTAAGGCTCAGACGCAGCAGCCCCAGGAGAAGAACGACCTGTGGTGACGCCACCTCTAACCTCCAGCTCAGTGTGTAGGGAGCCGTCCCCTCCCCCTGGCCTCCCACTGAGGAAGCCCCCCTGGACACACCCCCAGGCCCTTCCCCGCTCTGTGGGCTTGGCTGTTAGCCCCCAGCAGCTGTCTCACACACACACACACACACACACACACACACACACACACACATGCACGCACACACACACACATCATGGGTCTGACTCCGCTGACCATGGTTTTGGGGCTCATTTCTTAGGAAGCTCTTCTCTGACTGCGACACAACTGTCCCACACGTGCCTCCCACCCTCTGATCCTGTCTTTGCCTCCTGGACACTCTAGGACAGGATCCATTTGCTCTGTCATCTGACAAAAAATTGTGGTTTGGATTCGATCAACTCACCTTCTCATTAACTCCACAGACTTATCCTGAACAGGCGCCCTGTGCCAGGCCCTGGGGATGGCACGTGAGCAAATGGGCACAGAGCCTGCCCTCTTGGTTCGCCATCCAGCTGGGAGGACACACAACTGGGCAACCGTGGGATAAGGAGTGATGTCTGCCATCGCTGGGGACTCCTAGACTCAGCCATGTCAGCGGTGGGGACGGGGGGAGAGCTCTGTTCATAAGTAGCCCTTGTCACAAAACCAGAGGATCACAGAATGCCCAGGCCAGCAGGTCACCGTACCATCTATGACTATGTTCTTGTTCTGGAGGGTCAGGGCTCAGAGTGGGAGCCGGGTCAGGACTCAGTTCATGTCTGCGGTCAGGGGTCAGTGTGTAGCCGTGGTGGTCGGAGCTCATACGTGCTTGCGATCTGGGCTTGGTCTGGACCCTGGGCCAGAGCTCTCGGCCTCCCTGCTGTGGCCCCTGCTGTGACTCTGAGAACATCCTTCGTCATCTCGCTCTGGTCCCAGGGTGGCCTGGCCTCTGGTGCTGCGTACTTTTTCCTGTGGAAACCCCCTTTGGCTCTAGTCCTAATTATGTTTAAACCCCATCTAGGCTGAGGGATTTCATCAGGGAGCAGGGGCTCAGAGCCAGGATGCTGCGGAGAAAATGAGGGCTGGTAGCCGGACAATTCCTCTGCAACCCAACCAGGGCGCCTTCACAGCCGGATTTGCATAAATCCCTAAGCCGATTAAAGGAACATTCAGAGTAAGCAGCGCAGGTACTGAGCCAGCAAAGCAGGCGCCCTCCGTCTCCATGTAGATTAATTGCTCCCTTCCCAGCTGGTCCCAAAGCCCAGTTCATTATCTCTCTCAGCGAACCGGCCCCTCCTCTCAACTCCTTCCCTGCTTCATCGGTGGCACCAAACTCAAAATCCAAGTCACCCCGAATGCCTCCCCTCCCCTGTCCTCCATTCAACCACCACATCTATCCCGGGCCTCTGCAACCTCAGTCTCGCCCCTTCCCTCTGTCCCAACTGCCCCACCTGCCCCAGGCCACCCTCTCCGGCCTAATTCCTGCCCCATCCGTGGTGTCTCCCAGCCACGCTTGCTCTGAGTACACGACAAATGCCCCTGCTGCCTTGGGCTGCACAGAAGGGCTGGCATCTGGTCTTCTGGGTTCTTGCATTGTCCTTCTGAAGCACGCGCTACTCTGCTCCCGGTTGGCCACCATCCTCCCCACTCATCGGGTGGAGCGCTGAGGCTTGGGGCTGAGTCTGGAGCACACGGTCCGTGCACAGCCACGCCTGCTGTCTTCTTGTCCAGCCTCCTGCAGACAAGCCCCCCTTACCTTTGGCCTCCACTTCCCACAGCCCTTTTGTGCATCCTCCCTGCAGGCAGGAGCAACCTCACACCTCATGGCCTGGCTTCTACCTGCCCCACCGGGCCCCGTCCCTGCTCTGCCGTCCTGGGGTGCCAGGGAGGACACCTGGCCTGCAGGGGATGGGGCGGAAGGGTGCTCACATACAGAGCTGGCTCCTTGGGGGCAGCAGGTGTCAGGCCCCAGCACCTGGTCTGAAGCTGCTCCCCTTCCCCCTGAGAGATGCACGGTGCAGGGGCTGGCGTCCCGGGGCAGCCCAGCTGCTGCAGCACTGGCAGAAACGGTGGGTGGGAGGGGCATACACCAGGATCTCAACCCTGGCCCTTGTTGGGCCCATTTGACCACGTGACCATGGCCAAGCCCGCCCCTCACCGAGAAAACAAGAAGTGGGTTGGCTGACCTCTGGGCTTCCTCCTGATCGAAAGACCTTGAATCTGTGAAATGGACTTTGAGAGCTTCCAACCAAACGACGCCTTCTCAGGCGGCCCTGGGAGACTCATTTGGGGGCGGGTCTCTGCTCCAGGCTCGCTCCAGATGTGGGAGGAGCAGGGCTCTCTCGCTTATGCCACGAAAATCCGCTGGATGTAAGGGCCTAGGTCTCCATCAACACCATCATCATGGTCAGGGTCAAGCCACTTGCCGAGTGACCCTGGACAGACCCCCTTGTCCCTCTGGGCCAGCCACAAAGTGGGAGAAGGAGTTTCGCCTTCCTCCACAGGGCCTTCTGTTTAAAAGGTAGCCGGTGTAGAGGCGCCCTGGAAGAGGAACGTGAGACACAGGCTCAGGGCTCAGCGTGGCCATCCACGAGAAGGTCCCACATGCTGGTGAAGAGGCTGGAGCTGGCTCCTGACGCCCACAGCCTGGCTTGGCCCTACCCGGGCTGCCCGGCACACGTCCTGGACACAGCGCCGAATGCCGTGCGGTCCCTGCACGCCCCAGCCTGCTTGGGAACCTGCCACCTCCAGTCCCTTCCCAGCCGCTGCCTGCTGCCCCTCTGTCGGGACCCCCTCCCTTGAGAAGCCACTTCTGCCTCCACTTGGGCCCCAAGGAGCCCAGCTCAGGGCCGCCGCATCCCCACACAAATGGGGGGAGACGTGCACAGAAAGAGCCCATTCTGGCTGATCCGGCTCTGGGTGTCTGGGGACCGAGTGTGTGCAGACGACGTAGTCAGCACCTCGCGCCGCCAGCTCCTCCCGGGGCCCTTGGCAGGGAGCGCGTCTCTGATTTCCAGGCCGTAAACGGCAGCTGGCGGAGATTCCCGAGCCCCCGTGCCTGGCTGGGCCGGCGCTCTGGATGGCCGACAGCTGCTGCCGCTGCGACACACATAGGCTTGCCCAGCCCCCGAGCGCGCCAGCCCCTGCGGAGCCGGGGACAGGAGAGCAATGCCGAAGCCCGGGCCCCTCCCGCGCCCGCCCGGGCTCCCGCAGGCCTGGGCGGCCCCTCCGGGGGCAGCACAGCCGGGCCAGGTGTGATGCGGCCAACTGTCTGCTCGGTGACCTTCTTTCGGGGCCCCATGTCCCCACCTGCTAATGGATCAGGGCCAGTGGTCCGCACAACCTCTGCCGGCTCTGCCACCCCAGCTTGCTTGCCCCGAGTCAGCAGAGTCACCAGGCCCCCGCCTGGGACTGAGGGGCCACAGACAGGGTGAAGGTGGACTCCTGCTTCAGGGCTCGGGGTGTGTTCAGGTGCCCTCATGGACCACGGGAGCCCACCCTCTTCAGAGCCCCCTCTGAGGCACGCGCTGGGCTTCACGCCAGCCCCTCAATCCCCCGTCTCACCCTTTCTGCCCCAGAGGGCTGAGGTGCCTCCCGGGATGCCCGAAGGCGCCCACCCGGCGCTCAGCACACACGACGAGCTGGACCTGCCGGGAGCGGGACAGCCCTGAGCCGTGGGGAGCGGGTGCTGGCAGGGCTTCCATCCCTCAGTGGACAGCTCTGTGGCACCTGCTGCAGGGCTCCTTGGAAGTCAGAGGCTGAAGCCCCTGCCGCCCACAGCGGGGCCCACCTGGACGACACGTCCCCGTGTGAGCTTCCCCGCCTCCGCCCTTCACTCTCCCTCACCTCTGATGCCCGTGCTTCTGGAATCACTTGCCAACAAGCGACTCTCCGTCTCCCACCATCCCCCCAGCTCTCGCTGCCACCACTGGGTCAGGACACAGGGGAGCCCCCTCGAGCAAAGCTGGACGGTGGGCTGGGAGGCAGGCGGGCTGGGGGGTTCCGGGGCCTGTGTGTGAGGCAGGGGCAGGCCAGGGGAAAGTCAGCTCACCACAGTACCCTTCTAAACAGTTCCAGGACACCTGCAATCTCTCCTGCTAGCGTTTGAAATGTGCTTCTGCCCTTCCTCTGGGACAAATAATTCTTCTAGTGCAGAGGGACCCGCTGACTGCCAGCTTTCATTTATCTCTTTGAGATGCAAATTCCCTGACCCAGGCACCCCTGCGCGTGGTTCCCTCCCCGGCAGAGTCTGCTGACCTCAGATCAGCCTGGGGGGCGGCCAGCGGCCTGGGTGGCCCTTGACTACCTGCCTTGTCATGCCCCCGATGGCCACTCTGCCAGCTGCCCACCCTGCCAGGGGCCAACGGAGGCATGAAACCTTGCTGGTTACGTAGGTGGGCGGCTGAACCCCACAGCTTTTCCCGCCTTTCCTTTCTTTTTCACCCTTGTTTGGCAGGTGGCCCAGCGGACTCAGGCCCTTTCTGAACATTCCCCGGAATGTGCCCTGGCTCATCTCTGGTCCCACTGTTCAGAAGCCTCCCTTCTAGTTCAGACAGGCAGCCAACCGGAGAGTCAGCCTTGGCCTGGGGGTATGCCCCCTTTTCCCCCACTCCAGACCACGTGTCCCTCCTCGAGGATGTGCTGAAAGCCAACTGAAGATCAAGCCACCTGTCACTTAAGTGAGAGGTGACATGTCGCCTTTGATCAGAAGGAGAGGAGGTCCAGCAGTGAGAACCCAGGCATCCTCGAAGGAGAGGTTCCTGGTGGGTGCACCAGGCATCGGGGCCTCGAGGGACGCATGGGGTCTCACACCTGTCCTCTGGAGCAGCCAGAGAACAATGACAGACACCACCCCGCACGCTGGTGGCTGGGGGCACACAGGAGATGGGCCCACCCCCAGCATCTCCGACCCGGTTCCTCCTTGGGTCTGCCGAGCAGAGGAAGCCTGTCAAAGCTGCTTGGACGCTCCCTCACGGTCAGCCCACACTGCACCCCAGCAGTGCCTGTGATCCAGCGTGCCAGGCAGAGGTGCCACCAGCTCACGCCTGGACTTTAAGCAAAAGGCAAAGTTGAGGTTGGCAGCCGCCGCTGTGACCTAAGCGGGTGCTCTGTTGTGGGAGCTGGAAGAAACCAGGGAGCAAGGCTGAAGCGTCAGCAGAAACCACGCACTCCATGGGCTGTGCTGGCTGGACCCTCACTGGGTGGCGTGAGGGGCGGAGCCTACGCATCATCCCAGGAGACGAGAGTGGCACACGCCACTGTGTGCGCTTCTGCACATATATGCACACACGCGAGCACATACACATGCATGTGTGCATTGTGTGTGCATATGCATGTATGTATCTGTGCATGCGTGTTCGTATATGTATTTGCACACGTGCAAGGCCATCACGAATGCTTGTGTGTGTGCACGTGTCCCTGTGTGCATACCTGCACGTACATATGTGTACACGCGTGCATGAGTGTGTGTAACTAGGTACCCATGTGCATTGCAAGTGTGAGCCCATGTGCATTATGTGTGTGCGTGTGTGCAGGAGTGCAGATGTATGAATACATGTGTGCGAAGTGGGTCTCGCCCAGTAGCACCAGCTCCAGTCTCGGCCTCTCCATTACTCCATATTTTCACACTGATGGCTGCACTTTCTGGCTTCAGCTCCTTTCTCCATCTCCATGGTCCCAAACACCATGCCCAACTGACATTACTCTTTGAGCATCAAACATGAATAAGCACACAGAGCTCACACTTCCCCATGCACTTATTCAACAGAGCCACCACACGCAGGAACATGAACTTGCAACCTAGCGGAGGGGAGCCCCAGGCCCCATCACTGCAGGTGGCTGCAGGGTTTGCTGCCCAGGGCTAAGGGTCCCGATGGAGGAAGCAGGATGCGGGCAGCACCCCGCAAGCTGGCTCCCGGGCTGGTTTCTGCGAGGAGTCCACCGTCCACCCCGCGGATCTGAGCCACCAGTGCCACTGTCCTCGCGCTCCCGACCACTGCAAGGAAATGAGGAACGTGTTCGGAAAGCCCTCTCTGGTGCGACTCCTGGAGGCTGTCAGAGGCCTGGGCCTCGACGTGAAACTATTCCTCTCCACTCTGTCTCGAGGGACTGCGGCCACGGCCCAGCCAGGGGACAGAGCCTGAGCGGACAAGAGTGACAGGCACAGGCCCACGGCCACGTTGCCACCACCCAAAGGGACGGCTGGAGACAGGCCGAGCCCTGGGCCACCCACCGGCTCTGAAACTGTGACAGTCCTGCCGTCTGTCTCAGGCAGGCCCCGTCTGCTCTGCAGGCAGGTAGCACGGCGCCCTCGAATGACAGCAAACCAGACGCCAGGGAGAGGTCGGCGTGTCCTGGGTGTCCACAGGGCCCTTACTCATGACCTGTGCAAAGGGCTCAGAACCCCTAGGCCTCAGTTCCTCACCTGAAAACAGGGTAATAACTGCCTCCTCCTTAGAGTTGGGGGATTAACTCAGGGCTTTCATTCACTCATTCACTCATTCACTGATTCACTTACTCACTCATTCACTCATTCACTCACTCATTCACTCATTCACTCACTCACTCACTCACTCATTCACTCATTCACTCACTCACTCACTCATTCACTCACTCACTCATTGACTCATTCACTCACTCACTCATTCACTCACTCACTCACTCATTCACTCACTCACTCACTCATTCACTCATTCACTCATTCACTCACTCACTCACTCACTCACTCACTCATTCACTCATTCACTCATTCACTCACTCATGCACTCATTCACTCACTCATTCACTCACTCACTCACTCATTCACTCACTCACTCACTCACTCATTCACTCACTCATTCACTCACTCACTCACTCACTCATTCACTCACTCATTCACTCATTCACTCACTCATTCACTCACTCATTCACTCACTCGTTCACTCATTGACTCATTCATTCACTCACTCATTCATTGGGCCCCAGCATCTGCTTATAGACCTGGGAACAGGATTTGCCCCTGACCAAGGGACTGGATGATGAAATGCGTCAGTGGGGTTCTCCACAAGCAGCTCCTTCTCACCACTCAGGCCTCAGTTCCAGCGTCCAGAGACCATTCTGGCTGAGACAGCTCCCGCTCTACCACCATCCAGCCTGGTATCACCCTTTGTCTTCCTTACGGCTTCTTTCCCTCCCTGAAATCACATTTGTGCGTGTCCATCTATTGCCCAGCTAACTACTCTGAGACAGGAGGCCCCAGAGGGCAGCCTCCTATCCGTCTGGATCATTGCAGAATCCCTAGAACATAGTAGCTGCTCAATAAGTGTTGGTGATGATGGAGGTTTTCTGGGCTGGGACTCAGGATGGAAGCCAGACCTTCAGACAGAGAGGGGACTGGCCACAGTGGGCACTCGCCACCGACCTGGGCATGGAGCCAGGGATGGAGGTGCCTCCTGTTTCCCGCCAGAAACTGGGGCTGGTGGAGGGACCCCAGCTTTCCCCCCATGTGTGTGGGAGGACAGAACGCCGGGCAGGAACGAGCCAGATGCTGAGAGCCCACAGCCGTCTCCCACCTCTCAGACCCTGGTAGCACCCTGTCTGGTCATCTCCTTGAAGACTTGAGGAAGAAAATTCAATCTTTCTTGGGACATCATTCTCCTCTTGGCCTCTGGGTCTGCACGTCCATCTCCGACTCTGTAATCAGCCGGTGAATCTAGGAGTCTTTATTAAGAACCCGGGGAGGCCAGCCCAGCGGAGTTGGGGGAAAGGTGAGGACACCCCTGCCCTTAGGAGGCCCTCGGTCTGAATGAGGAGGCGGCGTCCACCCACCATATAATTTCAAGTCCCAAACCACCTGTGACTCGCAAAACAAGCCGGAGGAGGCAGCCAAGTGCCCAGAATCCTGGCCACACCGACAGCCTCAGGATGAGTGAGTCCCACAGTGCTTTCTGGACAAATGACACGAAGTCAGAGCGTCCAGCCTCGACTCCTACTCTCCTCCCTACTCGGCCAAATGACACAAAGTCAGAGCGTCCAGCCTCGACTCCTACTCTCCTCCCAAGCCCGAGGCCGCCGTCTCGGTCTCCCTGATACGCAGGCCCCGCCCACATCCTGCTAGATGCCTTTCCTTCCCCCTCATGCCCTTTCCCCTCCATCCGGGAGTCCTGCCGGCTCTACTTCGGACAGTCGAGCTTGTCTCACCGTCTCCGCTGCTGTGTCTCTCACCTGGGGACCTGCGACAGCTCCCTGACCAGCTCCCCGGTCCTGTTGTTGCCCCTGACGTTGCTCTGAACACGCGGTCAGAGGGGGCTGCCCACACAGGGCTCACCCTCCCGGCAGCTGGAACTGCGACACTGACCCGGATACGGGGCAGCTCTCTGGGGCTGGGCCACAGGCAGTGTAAAGCTGCAACCCAAATCAAACTCCTACAATGTCTGAGATGAATAGTACGTTGAGCACATTAAAGATGGATCAGGCCCTGCGGGAGAAAAGGTTAGTGACCTTGATGGCGTGGCATAGGAAGTATCCAAAATGAAACACACAGAGTAAAAGAATTAGCAGAGCTTAGTGAGCAGGGGCCTCCCAGCAGCCTGGTGGGTGTGTCCACAGCGCCTAAGAGGGAACGGAGACAGGGAGGAGAAGAGAGAACAGGAAGAAGATTTAAAGAAGTAATGGCTGCAATTTTCCCAAATTTGATGGAAACTATAAACCTACAGATTCAAGAAGTGAAAAAGAAAACCAAGCACAGAACAAGAAGAAACTTTCACCATGACTCATCGTAACCAAATTGCTCAAAACCAGTGTTAAGGAGAAAATCTGAGAAAAGAAAAAGCCATGTTTCATATAAAAGAGCCCAGATAAGGATGATTGTAGATTTCTTACTGGAAGCAAATGTACAAGAAGCTCAAGGAACATCTTCAAGGTACTAAAAAAAAAGCCGAAAAAACCCCATCAACCGAAAATTCTCTACCCCACAAAAATAGCATTCATAAACAAAGGCAAACAGACCCTTCCAGACATGAAAAGCTAAAATGTCACCACCTGCTGCCTCACCCTACAGGAAACGCTACAGGGAGTCCTCCAGGCAGAAGGAAATAATGCCAGATGGAAACATTAACCTACATAAAGGAACGAAGAACACCGAAAATGGAAACTATGTCGGTAAAGGGACAGGATTTCTTTCTTTTAAGTCTCTCTAAAAGATTCAATGGCATGACCACGTGTGGCGGGGAGGCGGGAGCTCAGCCACCACGAGCGTCAGGCCTCGGTGTAAGGCCAGCGTCGGGAGGTCCGTGTGGGGTTGAGTTAGGGGCTGGTCAGAGGTGTGGCTGAGGGCTGTTTGGTGCGTGAGTTTCTCAGGGCCGCCATAACCAAGTCCTGCAGACAGGGAGATTCAGCAACTGAGTTCTGGAGATCAAGGTGTTGGCAGGGCTGGGTCCTCCTGAGGCCTCTCTCCCTGGAGTGTAGACGGCCGTGTTATCCCTGTGTCCTCGCGTGGTCACCCCTCTGTCGGTGTCTCAGTCCTGATCTCCTCTTCTTATAAGGACACCAGTCAGACCAGGTTAGCGTGGCCCAGTTTCCTCGTGACCCCAGTTTACCTTCATCGTCACTTTGAAGGTCCATCCTCCAAATACAGTCACGTCCTCAGGTCCTGGGGCTCAAGTCTTCAGCCCATGAATTCTGGGGACACAGTTCAGCACTGGCGGTTGCTGGGCAGGACCAGAGCAGCTAACGATGAACTTGGGGTGATCTCGGCCTTTAGGAGGGCTTGGGGAAGGAGGACACCTCCCAGCCATCCATGGCGGGTACCACGGACGCTGAGCTGCTGTGGGGAGGGACAGTGCCCACCTGTACCTGGGTGGTCTCAAGGGTCCTCACTGGCTCTGGCTGGCTTCCCGGGAACAGAGCAACACCTGCTCCCAAAACAGGACGAGCCAGTGGGCTGGGAGACCTCGAGGCTGCGCGCGTCCCGGCCATCTCCGCTTTACGGAAGATTGTAAACCTTGACCGGCTTTGGCTCCTTGCCAGGGCCGGCCCTCTGTGAGCAGACCCCACATTAAAGGCCACTTGGGGTTTATTTACTCGACTCTGACAACCTCGGAAATCAAAGTTGCAGTTGAACTTCTGACAGTGTCTTTTATTAATGCCTTTAATGTCTGGCTTTTGACCACTGGGGGCTTTCCATGGAGAGCGTGCTCTGTCTGTGGTGCGAGTGCATACTTGTGCGTGCACGGACCGTACGTCTCTCCTTGCAGGAGGACACGTGTGGCCTGAAGGCCTGCATGAGCAGCTGTCTGAGCGCACTTGTCTGGTCACATGTTTGCATGTGCATCTATCCTGTGCGTGTGCACGCCTGGCCACAGGGATGTGCAACGTGTAACCCGCTGGTCACATGAGCAGTTCAAGCATATGCGCTCGGGCGCGTGTCCGCGGTGCATGTGTGTGTCACGTTCATGTGTCCAGGTGTGTGCATGTGCTCCGGGGGGTAGACACAGCCTGCATGCCGCATTTGCATCCATCAGTGTGAAAACAGACTCACGGCTATAAACTCTTTGCTCTGATCTGAACCAAAAAAGAGAGAGAGACAGAGAGAGTTATTTGCATCGCTTAGCCCTGGATGTGAACCTCATTTTGGTGGGAAACGAACACAGCAGCAGTCTGTAAGAATCCATCAGTCCCCATTCCCAGGCCTGTAGATTTGAATAAGCCCATGAAAAGCTTACTGTTAAGTGATTTCTCTCATCCTGGCTCCCCTGCCTGGCCTTTCTCCACAGACACATTGATCAGCAACTCCTGGGAGAATGAAGAGCAGGCCCAGGCTGTCCTTGGCCTCAGTTTTTACCTGCTGAGCAACCCAGGACAAGCTGAGAGCCAGACCAGCCTGAGATTCTCACAGCGGGAGGGGAGCCCATGCAGCCCCCAGCAATGCACATAGGTCCCTCTGTCTGGCCCACCCAGCAGACCACACAGTATTGCGCTGTGAGTTGTGTTCAGTGATGTCTTCTAGCCATTCCAGACAAAGCCTTGGAGCAAGGTTTAGGTCACATGCCTCTACCCCAGATTGTTCCCTGGAAGAAACAGAGCGCAAGGTCAGCATCGGCAAATGGCTAATGATTGACAGGCCCTGGAGGCACAAGGACCCCTGTGCTCAGTTGTGCAAGTCCCGTGCTGCTCAGCACCAGGGGGCGTGAGTCACACAGTTTTCTATGCAAACAGCGCTCTGTGAGTTGGGCAGTGCACACCCTGCGCACCCTTCCATGGCAGACCTGGCTGTGCCCACACTGCCCTGCATGACTCCTGTCAGGGGGCTGACCTTGGCCTTCCCACAACTTCCCTGAGACAGGACCCAGGGAATGTTAGGAGCTTCCTCCAGGTCATGTTTTTTCCTGAGAATAAAAATTTTTTATACTGACATATTTTTATATTTTCCAAGGACAAGTCCAGGCCAGGTCTGTTCAGCCTCCTGAGCTCAGGAAAGCCACTTACTCTACTTCACCTTGTTTTCTTCATACAAATGCCTGCCTGCCTCCCTGAAGGCTGGTGGAGTCACATAATAAAGTTATGCGAGTGCTTTGTCCATGGGGCGGACTTGATGAAACTATCAATAATAACACAATAGCAATAGCGACGAGCTTCTCATCATCTGATCATGGGCTGCTCTGGATGGGCCACTCTCACACCAGCGTCCTGCCCCAAGAAGCACAGCACCCAGCTTGTAGAAAATATGAAATAAGTACTGATTGACAACATTAGGAAGGTCTGGCGTGGACTGAAAGGCATGGAGGGCAGGTCTGTAATCACAGAAATCCAAACTTCCCTCCCGGTTTAGTCAGTGGGGCTGCAACAACAAAACACCACAGACTGGGCGGCTTAGACGACAGAAACGCATTTCTCACTGTCTGGAGGCTGGACGTCCAGGATCAAGGGGCCGGCCAGTTGGTTCCTGGTAAGAGCCTGCTTCCTGCCTGTGGACGGACAACACCTTCTCACTGCGTCCTCGCACGGTGGGGATGGAGGCGGTGGGGGAGGGGGGAGATCACTCTTTATCTTCCTACAGGACCACCAATTGGATCAGGACTCTACTCACTTAACCTGAATTATCTGCTAAAAGCCTCATCTCCAAGTATAGTCCGTTGGGGGTTAGGGCTTCAACATCTGGATTTGGGGGTGGGGCGGACACACTCCAGTCCATAGCAATTTCCTAAATGACATCACCAGACACAGCATGTTTATGAAAACTGATGCCCGCAGCCCCGATGACCCAGTAACTCTGAATGGCAGGTAACGCCAGAGAGATGCTTCCCCTGGACACAGAGGGCAGGATTCATTTGGCCTTTAAAAAAAGTCATCAAGGCTTCCATGGCTGCTACAACCACAAAGCCCGATTTTTTTTTCCACCTGGAAACAATTTATTATTAACTAATAAAGCCCTAAATCCATGAAGAAAAACCATTTAACACACTCAAGGTCAAAATGAAACAAAAATGACATAAGCACATGTATGCCTCGACAAATCCACAGCGCTTGGTAAAATTCCCGATACTCTAGAGAGATTTAAAACGAAATGCCCTGCATGTGTCTGGCTGATGCATTCTGTTGTGCAATGGAGGCTGACACAACATTGTAAAGCAACCGTACTCCAATAAAAGTAATAAAAAATAAAATAAAAGTAAATGCCCTGTTAACTTCAACGTTGCCTGTAAGCAGATCTCAACTGATCCTTAGATGATAAGGTTAAGATGAACATAACTACCTATTGGCAGGGGTGGTGGGGAGACTGAAATAACCTGGGAATTGCAGGGTGTGTGAAGTAATCCAATTCACAGAAGCATTGAAAAGATGTGATGTTACAAGCCGAGTACCAACTTGAAAAATTAATGTCTATGGGCATTTTCTTCCCCAAATAGGGAGCGGAGTGAATATGGGAAATTAATTTTTAACGATATTCCTAGGATCTAAGGCAACCACGTGTCTGGGCAAGCCTGATTTCGCCCTGTCCATTACCTTGAACTCCCCTCTACTCCCTCAATGGGTGTGTTCTGGGTGGTGTGAATTTCCCTGGGTGACCAAGTCAGTCACGGCTTATTCCAATTCCTTACTTTGTAGCTGTCTTTCCCTGATCTCCAGGTAATTCTCAAGAATTAAGGCCATCTCTCATTTATATTTTTATTTTTCCAGAACCTAGTGGGGACTTACACACCTGTGTCCTCATAGCATCGCCGGTGAAGGAGAAACGCATCGATGAAAGCGCTAGAAGGTGGGAAATTCACACACCTCCCCCTGACCTGCCAGCCGCCTCTTCTGTTCTTTGGGAACATTTATCAAGAGGTAATTGAGACTCATTTTCTAAATCCAAACTGAGTTGATACCCCGTGCAAATTATAGAATTTTAAAAGCCTTGTTATTCTGAGAAAACATGAAAGTTACACAAACCAGAACAAACTCATTAGGGGGAGGTCTTACAGGACCCGCTCTAACAAACACATAAGAATTACTTGTAATTAGCATATGATTGTATGCAACCTGTGCTCCTACACACTGTCTTATTCTGTCACAGTGCCCAGGGGCCCAGTGAAGGTGTGTCCTCCAACCTCCCGTTGGGCGGTCACCGAGCTCCGTGGTCCACGCTCAGGGAGAGGTCTGATCACAAGGTGCAGACCGCTTGGCCACGTGCATCAGGCCCTGTCCTGGGAACAGAAAGCACACGGTGCGCAAGATGTCAGAAGTCCCTGACCTCACGGATGCACTCTCCAGGGAAGGGGACAGGCAATGGACCCCTGCACCCTGCAGGGAAACAAGAAAACCGCCCAGAGCGAGAGATGCTACAAGGGAAGCATGTCGGCCCTAAGCTCATGCCCGGGAAGGGCTCAGGTGGGCTCCCTGCTCAGTCCCAGAGCCAATTTCTGGGAGACACAGCTGTGAGGAGGTATAGCCTCAAATCCAAGGGCGGTGGGAAGCGTGTCTGCAAGGAGAGGCGCGTGGCTGGAGCCAAGCAGAGGGCGGTCTCCCCTTCCATTCCTGCTCTGGCCATCCCTGTTCTCACGTGCTTTCAGACAAGCCCTGCCCACCCTTACGTGCAGATGACAGAACTAACAGTCAGGGTCCAGCTTGCACCCTCTCATGGCCCGGGGCTGGGGCTGGCACCCTTAAACCATGCCCAGGAGGTGACGAGGCTCTCCAGACGAGAGGGCCTGCTGAGGCAGCAGCAGTGGGCTGTCTGGTGCCCGGCTGGGGCTCCCCGCCTGGAACTGGCCCCTCCCACAAGTCAGGCTCAGGCCTGGCCCTTCCCAGCACCTGTGTCAGAGAGAATCAGAGCTGGATAGGAGGTAAAGGGGTAAAAATAGGTTTTTTTCTGGAGTTATGGCAATGAAAGAACCTCAGTACAGAACCAGACTCAACTCCAAACACAGCAGAAGCAAGTGAGGATCTACAGGCAAGAAGGAGGTGGGGGTCAGTGGATGGAAAATGATTATAAGGAAACCTTAGGGGTGATGCGGGGAGTGGATTCTGGTGAAAAAGACCTAACGGGATTCTTGTTGACGGCAGGCCAGGTGATCAGAGCTGATGTGGGATGAGGTGTGGGATGAGGGAGGTGATCAGCTGGTGAAGGCGGGGATTCTGGCTAATCTGGCCTGCTTGTAGAATTGTTGTCCGATTCTTGCTACAGCTGGGCTCTTGAGGACATGCCGAGGACTAGCCTATGGGAAGAAGGCTCCAAGGAGACGGCCTAGAGTTTGGTCGAGGAGGGAGTCTCTGTGAGCCCCTCTTCTCGTTCAGGGAGAGAAGAGACACCTTCTTGTATCTGCACCATGTACCCCCATTTCTCATTCCATCACCTTTGTTCATGGAGGGACATTTGAACCAACGTCGACACTCAGTAGTGGAGAATGTCGGCTGGATGGTGAGAGCAGTCAGTCATGTAATTAGGGGAGTTGCTATGAAAAGAAAGAGAGAAACACAGATGAATGGTTGGAACAGACTATTTTCTGAGTCCAGAGAACAGCCCATGAGATTTCTCGATGCTGGGTTCAGAGTATCTTAGCAGTGGAGTGGGGCCAGTGGTTACCATTTCACAGGCATGGTGAGATGGCAGGTTGCCCGGCTCCAGCGTGCGGGACTTCCAGAAAAGGGCAGCTTTTGTTCTCAGTGACGTCAAGTCAGGAGGATGAGAGAAAAATGGAAACGTTAATTTCTGACAAAATACTCAAGATGGCGGGATCCAGTTTACAAAGAGGTGAAAATAGCTCAAAGGCAATGAATAGGACTAGAATTTAATAACCCACAGGGTGAATTTTCATTTTCTACCAAAACGTAAAATTTATCTCTACTGTCACCTGTCTTTCCGATCAAAGATAATCAAAGTAACGTTACTCTTGTTTACAAAATTAGTCTGGTCTCATTAGATTTGGCCTAATTATTTATGTAAGTGCTACAAGAATGGTAACTGATCACAAAAGCCTTTTCCGGCTTGCTTTGCCGGGACTTGACATAAGAAATCTCAGATTGGACTTTTAAAAGACTCTGGAGCCTAGGAAGCCAACCCAAGAACCCACCACTAGATTTTGCCTGTGATGCCTATAGATTTGGGTGAATTCCTCTCTTCTCAAGGTCCCCAAAATATCCTCAGGTTCCTGGGCCTGCCAGGAAGTGACCTCCCTCGTGACCTCCCCACAGGACTGGGAGCCCTGTGCACCAGGTCCCAAGAGGGCTTTGTAAGCATTGGTCCATGAAGTCAACTTTAGTTCTTTAACACTGTTTGGTCATCATTTTCAAATATGAAAATGATTCCAGTCAAAGCCTTGGTTATAGAACCCGTGTTTCCAGTTACGTCCTATCACAAGGAGGACAGATTCTTACTGAAATTACGCAAATAATTCTATTGCCATGATGCTGAATAGTAGCTTCGAATTCTGAAGCGATCAGGAAGCGAGAAAAGATAAATGTTTCATTTCTGTTTATGAAAGTATAATCTACTTGTCGTTACAAGTATAGATAAGAAAAAGGGGACGGAAGTTTCTTATATCCAGAAATTAGAGCATCAAAGAACCAGCAATGTCCCCAACAAAACCATAACCATCCTTTATCAGTTCCCTTAGTCTTACGTAATTAATTCTTGTTCTGCTTGCTGTTGGCTTAACCACCAGAGATCCGGAGCTCCTGACTCAGTCCAGTGAGTTAAATCTCAAAGTTATTTAAGCAATGACATCGAAAGCTTGTACGCCAAAGAACTTGTCACACTCCTTTCCATGGGTCTCTGAGACAGTCCCTTTTTATGGAAGATGGAACACGCTGATCTGTATCTGATTCCAAATGCTTTCAGAGTATAAAGTAAAACAAAAACTATTTGTGGCAGACAAAAGACTTAAAATGGTCGTTAAAGGGACAAGAGTTCATTTGACAAGGAAATTTGGCTATCTCTGTGGCATGGAACGTTTAAAATGGTAACTGGAATGACGACTAATAACATTACATTGGAAATATCATGGAAAACAAGAGTGTTGACACATTTCTATGGACTTCCTATCATTTCTGAAAAATCTATGCTACTAACATTTTCCTGTCAAACATAACCTCGGGAAGGTTAAGTATCTCTTCTTATTTGACAACGCTTTTCATGCAATTCAACATAACCAAAAAACCAAATTATTTTTAAGCATTTCTTTCTTTACAAGTTAAAAAACAAATCCTTTGAGATTTTCCAGGAGCCTGCTGGAAAATCTCAAGGTCAGTTTGAGGTCAAAATGTCACTTAGGATTTGATTTTGGGAAGTTGTCAAAAATGCCAAAAGGTTTGGACACGTGATTACGTAGGACCTCTGATCCCTAGGAAACAATACTTAGCTTCTCTTAAATAACTGTTTATAATGGAGATTACTCAAGATGTAAAGAAAAACATTTCACAATCTCTTATGAAGGGCAGACCAGTAATCCAAGAAAAGATTGTTACGGCAGAGAAAGAAAACCAAACTCTAGTTTTATAGTCAGTAGACTATTGAGCTCATTTTTAAAAACCTTATAAACAAATTCATTCAATCACAGCTTGAACGCACATAAAATTCCTTTTTGACAAATCTTCTACAATTTTTTATATCCATTCAGGTTTTCGTCTATGTTTTTTATATTTTCTTATTCGGAAACAACCAGTCATCTTACTTTAGGGCAAAATTACTCTCGTTTGCCCTTAACAAAACACATCCTACTTTTTGTTTTATACTTTGCATACAAAGTTGTTTCCTGCATTATTTTTGGTAGTTTTGTTTACATATATTGATTATAATTTTTTAACCATGCAACCCTTGTTTTACGGAGAAAACTAGGAGGAAAACAATTGTGAATTGCCTGTCACATACCAGCATTCTGTAGGGGACAAACACATTGTATCAATTCACCATCTCACAATTTGTATAAGCATATGCCTCATTAAGTACCACTTTTTTCAAAGTGGCAGAAAGAGCATGCTTCTTAACAGACTCAAATACATGTAGTCTCTCTACACCACATAAAAGAACCCATAATGACATAAACTTATACTTGGCAATGAATACCTTCTGTGGTTCATCTTACTGAAGAATGATCTAGACATTATTTCAGGCAGACACATCATATAATTAAACAAAGCTCACCATCATCTCAAGTGTTTTCCCCGTTAACTATTTTTACAGCATGTGCGTTTAGGCGAGTATCACACGGCAAAAACGTACAAAGCTAAATAAATGGGGTTTTTTTTTTCTCTTTTACTACTGTGCTTAATAAACAGGAAGTAATGGACATCAAGCAATTCATTTTTACGACATCTTTACTTACACATTTGTTCTTAGGTCGAATTTATAATTTCTATAATTTAAAATATCTGGTAGATATTATATTCCGTAATTCTAACTAGTAAACCCAAGTAGAATAAAACTGTATGCTCTTATTCTATTTTATGCTGATAGCTCAGAAGGTACACTAATTTTTATTAAACCAGCAATATTAACCTAATCTTACTTACCAAAGAGTTACCCAGGTCACAAACTTGAAAAACATCTGGGTTAGTTTCTATATTTCTGGGAGTTTTTGAAATATTTAATTTATATGTAAATGCTTACTTATGCTTAAGTCAACTGAAATAGAGCTCTTTTATGACATTTTATGAATTGATTTGGTAATGCCATCCAGAGACAGAAAACGATCACATATACGTAATCTATGCGTATACAGACAGACAGGCAGGCACAAGTGGAGACCTTGTAGCTTTCATACCAAAATTTTAGCCGAGAGTCAGGTAAACACGGTGGTACAAAACTCACTAGCTTGTCTCCACTTGACATTTCTATCTAAATTGTGTCTCTGGCAAGTTAAGATTTCTTGCTTATCATGAGGGCTAACGCGTTCCACCAATATCTGTGGAGCTAGGATTGAGGGGAAAACGCACTAGGTGATTCCTTGCGTCTGGAATCGTTCACCTAGACCACAGAGAACGGAAACCTACATGGCCCAGCCCCTGCCCCTCATTTCCAGGTGAGGAAATTCCCATCCAGAGGGAACTCCCCTTCCCACGAACAAGGAATTCAGTGACAAGATATTTGAAGATTTTCTCCGCCACCCCCAACATGTAATCTCATGGAAGCTGTGGTCTAAGGTTTAGAAGAGAGACTGAGAAACGTCAGCTGCTGTCTGGAAGTCTCCACGTTCACATGAGTGGATGAAATATCCTGTCTCTTTCCAGTTGACATTTTTTCCCTTCTTTTCAGCCTCAGGCGGATGCTTTCAGGGGTCCCTAGTCCCCTGAGAGCCCCAGTGGAGGCAGGCAGCCTGAAGCTCCCGTCACTTTGTGAGTTGAGGGGCTGGAGGAAGCAAGGCCATCACACAAGGGGGTCTGTGAGGCGAGGGAGGTGAGGCCCGCCCCCCCCGAGAAGCAGCTTCCAAGCTGGTCGTGAAGAATGAGGGTTCACTTGGAAACTAAGGAGAAGAGAAGACCCAGGCCAGGAGGCCACAGGTGTGCTGCTAGGTTAGAGCTGCGGGCATGCCTGCAGGCAGGCCTGGAGGGCGTGGGTGAGGTCAAAGCCCCACGGCCTTCCGTCCTGCCCCTGCCTGGAGAGTCCAGCGCACCCTCTGCCCCAGCTGCCCTGAGAACCCAGGAGGGTGGCCCACGTGGAACCCCGTGACAACTGTCTTGGGGCAGATCCCTGACCTGGGGGCACCAACCCGTGAGTGGCCAATGGCCTCTCACCCACAGGAGCTGAAGAGACACAGAGAGGAAGCCGGGCAGGTGGTGACTGGACCAGGGACAGAAAGGCCAGTGGAGCCAAGGCTGGCACTGGCCCCAGGGTGGCAAGAGTGCTGACAGCAGAGAAGCCAGGGGCAGCTGGAGCATTGGGTCAGCCAGGAGCCGGGACAGAGCAGTTTCCAGGGAGCAGAAGCCAGGAGGCCCCCCAGCCACGACCAGGCCCTGCCCCGGGGTCGGGGGGCATCCGAAAGGGCACTGGCTGGGCCCCTGAAAAGACCCCACTTAACAGAGCCGGGCACTCTGGGTCCCTGGGCTGCAGACAGAGAGCTCCCAGGATCTGGGGGATGTCTGGGTGTAGGATGGAGTCTGGACCATATTTAATAACCTGGACGGAGGGGGTTGGTTGTGTGAGTTTGGCAACAGCCAAGGGTGGGGTACCACATTTAGAATCAACCTCAGAACGTTATCTGAGCACGGTCCCTGCAGGGGGCGGGGGGTGGTGGTGGTGAGATTGACAGAGGAAGACCCTGCCCATTGTCCAGACACTGGAGCCCCAGAGGGAGGGGCAGCGGTCCCGGGGGCTGTTAGGACACCATGAAAGGAAGCGGTTTTGAGTGTCTGCCCTCCTCCTTCCTCAGCTGGGCCCAGAGGGATGCAGGACACAGGACGGGGCTCGGCATCCCATCCAGGTGCGTGTCTACTGGGAACTCTCAGAATGGTGACTCCAAAGCACTAAATAGCGCTTTCTTACAAAGCCCGGTTACGTCAGGCTGTAAAGAGAGCTTGCAGCCCTCGCAAGGCATCAGTTTGGCCTCAGCTCCCTAGGAGCGCCTACTGTGTGGTAAACCCAGTGATGGGCACAGGGACCCTGCCTTGGCAAAGGGACAGGTCAGTAATTAAGAGGCGGCGCTCCCCGTGAAGTTCAAGGACAGCAGTGTGAGGGGTCCGGCGCTGGTCCTGGGATCGAGATGGCTCTGTGCGGTGGGAACAGTGTCTGGGAGGGCCGGGCAGTCCTCCAACAGATGGCCTGATGAGCAGGAAGTTTCCTGAGTGCTGGGACAGTGGGGACGGAGAGCTGCAGAGAGGGCCCCTGAGTGTCACACAGGGACCCTGGCTGTTCCAGGTCACCAGGAGCCAGGAAGGGTTTCAGGCTGGATGTTTACCCCCAGCCCAGGTTCACTCTGAATTTCCGAGGATGCCTCTGAATTAACCAGAAGGGAGCATGAGTGGAGATTTTTCTCGCCCCGCTTGTAGGGCCTCCTACAAGCAAAGAAGGAAGCACAAGGCAAACGGTCTGATACCAGAAATTACCTTTCTATACGTCAGACTCATAATCAAAAACCGCACGGCAAAGGAAGGGCAGGCAACGTTTGTAGCAATTACTACAATGCTGACTTCTAATTATATAAAGAGCTTCTAGAAACTGATAAGAAAAATACCAAGTCGCATGCTGGAAAATGAGCAAAATACATGAAAAGACACTCCACAAAACAGGAATCACAAATGCCAGACACACATGGAGATAAATCAGTTATCCTCCCAAGTAATGAAAGAAATGAAAATAGAAACAGCACCGAAATGCCCTTCCGCCTATCGAGTGTGTGCGGATTAATTATCCCGCTGGGCGCCGGGGGGCGCGTGTACCACCAGCTCCTCTTCTGAGAAGTAACTTGACATGTGGACGTGATCCCGGTCAAAAGGGCTGGCCCAGTAGTTCTACTCCACAGGTCCTGTCGGAAGGAGACGATCTAAGATACAAACAAAGCTTATGAACTCATTTGCCCGTCGAATCACTTGTCGTAAGGAAGGCACAGGGCAACGTGCCACCCAACTGCATGCGATGTGGGAGAACCAGCGCCACCGCTGGGCTCTAGTGACTTTGGACCAGGCTCCGGGGAAGCGGATCGGGCAGGATGCCAACCACATGGGTGTGTGCGGCTGTGCTCACAGCAGCACGACTCGCAGAAGCCAAAATGTGGAGCAACCCGTGTCCATCGACGGATGGATGGAGAGACAGAGTGTGGTCCATCCACACGGCGACCACAAGAGGAGGGAAATCTGTCACCTGTCACAACATGGATGAACTTTGAGGACATTGTGCTCAGTGAGATAAACCCGTCACCACAGGACTAACGCTGTCTGATTCCACTGATCTGAGGCACCGAGTCATCAAGTTCATAGAGACAGGAAGTAGGATGGTGGGGAGGGGGCGGGGGGAGGCGGTGCTTAATGGGGATGGAGTTTCAGTTTGGGAAGATGGAAAGCTCTGGAGATGGAGGGTGGGGATGGTAGCACGACAACGTGAATGTACCTAGTGCCGCTGAACTATGCACTTCAGAAGGGGCGAGATGGTAACTTTATGTTATGTGTGTTTCACCACAGCTAAAACTAAATAAACAAATTCATGAATAAAAGGAGTCTGAACGAACCATGTTGTGGCACGTGTGAGGACCGCCGCCCTGTGAAAACCCCGGACGCACGTGCAGGAGTGAGACCACGTGATTTCGTGTTCCCCATCACCCTTTCCTGTAGTTTGCAGACTTTCTACCAGGAGCTTGCATTGAGGAAACAGCGGGAAGGTAACTTTGTTAGTTTATGATTTTCCTGGGCATTCTGCCGGCTGCCGAGCCGGGACACGCGGGTGTGCAGACTGCCTGAGAAGGGCCGGCCGTCACTTCTGCACCCGAGGCCACCCCCGGGCCCTCGGCCCTCTCCTGCTTCCACCTCCCCACCCTACCTCCACCTGCAAGGTGCGTGGTGATGAGCTGCCACCCCTGCTGTGGCCAGAGCTGCTCAGCTGGCTCTCACAGCCCATTCCCTCCCCCATCCTGGCCCAGGGCCTCCCGGTGTGGTTCTGAGACCTCGTGCATTCACCGCTCTTGGAGGAGCTTGTAAAGGTGGGTCCTCCTAGCCCCACCTCAGGTCCCCCCGTCCGCTGCTCACGGGGGAGGAACAGAGTCTGCATTTCGAGTACTTTGGACGGTTTGGGACGAGGGCCTTGTCCGTGCAGGACTCACGCACCCAGGCCTCCTGCCCTTGTGCTCTGCAGGGACGCGCCTTACCCTCCCCTCCAGACCGTCCCAAGTCCCCTTCCCAGAACAGCTGGCCTACAAGCCTGACCCCCGCTGAAATCAGCCCTCGGCCATCCGCACAGGGAGAGCATGCAGATGCTGGGGTCAGGGCATCACGGGCTCCGCATCAGCGCCACCCCTGCTGGCTGTGGCCCCCAGTCTCAGTCCCCTGTCAATAAAATGGGGCCAACTCAACTGGCACAGGACACAGCGGAAATCAGCGGTGTCCCCTCTCCTGGCACACAGTGGACGCTCCATCCCCGCTGGTTGTCACCACCCTCCCCCTCGGCCGGGGCTGCGGACACAATGCTCCCCATGTCCTGGGTCCCCCAGGAGGGGCACCTCCTCTCCGTTCCCTCCTCGTGGAGCCTGGAGGGCCCTCAAAGGGTAACTCCTCAAGACAAGGTACGAGGCTCGAGCACTTGGTCTGTGTCAGTGACGCACTGATGCCAACGTTCATTTAATCTTCCCACCGAGCCCCCGAGGTGGGCAGGTCCCGTCGCATTTCACACGTGAGGTCCTGCGATAGCCTCGGTCAAATGGGGACAGTGAAAGCGTCCAGCCGCTGGGGCCTTGGCGGAGCCCAGCCGTGGGCCCCAGACCCTGACCTTCCCCGTGACCTCGGGCAAGCCCTTCCTAGGCCCCTAGGGCCCCTTCCAGCTCTCGCCCTGCAGACTAGGGCTCTCTAGTATCTCCGCAGCCTCGCCCTTCAGGCTTTCCCGGCTGGTCCGCATCAGAGTGGCCATCACAGCCCAGCCCTGTGTGCCTGGCACTGGGCTCGTGTCGAGGCTGCTGGGAGAGGATGGGGCTGCGGCCAAGACATTAACGCCCGGCTCTTCCCGACACCACGCGGTGCCAGGCTGGCCGGCGAGGGCCCCGCCCGCCCTGGGCACATCGTGAGGCACTGCGCCCCCCGTCCTCTGCTCGTCTCTGACTTTGTGTGTTGGCCTCGCTCTGTGCAGGCCCCTCTACAAGCAGCAAGCCAGGCAGCCCCGCCAGCCCCTGGTCTGGAAAACTCCACACCAAGGGGGGCATCTTCACCCCTCATCCACATCTCCTTCTCAGGGAGGGCTCTGATGGGCTCCACCAGGAGCGCCTGACACTCTGAAGCCCATCCGTGTCCCTGGGGCTCCCCTGGGGTCCTGCAATAGTCCGGGCCTCTAAGTGCAGACCCTCGAGTCCAGAAGGACAAGGCCCGTGAGCAGAGGGCGGTGGGTGGGAGGTGAGAATCCA
Organism: Delphinus delphis; assembly: GCF_949987515.2. Classification (NCBI taxonomy): domain Eukaryota; kingdom Metazoa; phylum Chordata; class Mammalia; order Artiodactyla; family Delphinidae; genus Delphinus; species Delphinus delphis. The sequence goes on from NC_082699.1 coordinate 78,634,776, forward strand.
CAGCCCAAGGGCGGGATGGGAAGGGAAACCCTTTGGGCAGTGGGCAGTGTCCGGGGAGAGCTGACAAGCGAGGCTCCCTGTCCAGAGATGCCCGAGGTCCTGGGTGAGGGCTGGAGGGAAGTGCGTAGGTTTGGGCGCATTTGCTCATTCCCGGCATCCCTAGGGCCTCCACCCGCCTATGCTCACTGGGAGCCCAGCCCCGTGATCAGGCTGCACCCGCCCAGCCCTGGGCCTCGGGAATGTCCCCAGGACACTAACTGATGCTTTTGAGCAGGTGCTGGGCCACGGGTTGTGGGGCGGGGGCAGAGGTCGGCTTGACAAGGGGTGGCGCGGGATTTGCCAACAACCGCGCTGGGTCCAGGGCACCCGAGGGGCAGCTGAGGAGAGCGCAGGCAATTACAGGGGACATCTCAGAACACGGAGCGACTGCCACCAAGCTCGGAGGCAACAGCTCCGTTTGATCTCGCCGCACTCGGCTGAAGCGTGTCCCGTCAACATGTCACTTTGCCAAACAAATGAAATGTCCCTTCGTGTCCTGGGAAACAAGCTTTTCTGTTCAGAATCCACCAGGGCCGGCCGGGAGCGGAGGGCTTTGCCAGCCCCACACAGAGCCCGCCTTGGGCTCCACGGGAGCTTCAAGAAGCTTCCTTCACTGCGAGGCCGGCAAAAGAAGTGATGGACAAACACGCCCCCGCAGACACGGTCTCAGGCCCGCAGCTACGCGGTGCCCACAGCCCGCCCTGGCCAGGTGCCAGAAGAGGCCGTGGGATGAACGGAAGCCCGGGTCGGCTGCGAGTCCCCAGGCCGGCAGTCCACTGCCAAGAGACCCCCAGAGCGGGACCCAGCCCCCCCACCCGAGGGTGGCTGTGGCGGCCTGGCAGCAGGGGTAGGTGGCGGACAGGTGTCTCTGAATCAGGGCAGCCAGCCTCAGGCTCCCAGTCGGGACCTCGCAGGGAGGCCCATGAGGCCCGAGGCCAAATGAGGAACCAGCCTCTGGGAAGGGCTCTGCCTGCCGCCTGGCTCCGCTTCTCTGCCTTCAGCTCCTCGCCTGTGCAGCAAAGAGCACAGGCACTGTGTCCGGAGGCATGTCCTACGGCCCTAACCCTGAATCCAACAGCACTGATAATTTGGGCCCCAGGAGCCTGGGACCAAGGCTGAGGGCTGAAGAAGGAGGAGGAGAAGGGTGGCTGCCCTGCTCCCCTGCCAGGGAGGGAGGGCACAGGCCGGGTGCAGGGCTGGCGTCGGCATTCAAGGCCTGCTTCCCACTCACTCTAAGACCCCGGGCACACTCGCTTTGCCCACCTGGGCAATGGGCACAGTATTCTCGCTCAGAGCAGTGGTGGGGGTTAGGTGAGAGCCATGAGCGGGACTGGTGTGCGTGAGTTCCCCCTACCCCAGTGCACAGGACGGGCTCCCAGGGCTCTCCCTGTCCCGGCCCCTGACGTCTGAGGCCCCTGACGTCTGAGGCCATTGGCCTGGGCGGCAAAGAACTCAAGGCAGGAATCAGGGATGCGGATGGTGCCGACGTCACTGGTGAGGAAGAAGAGGGCGACGCCCACTCGTGCCTCTAGCAGGACGCCTGGCACACCGGAGGTGCCTGTGAACGCATTTCCACGCCGTTGCACACGCATGCACACTCAGGTGTGCGCTTCGTGGAAGCACCCACTCCCGCAGGCGGGTATGCTCCCCGCGGCAAGGATCTCCCTCCGTTTCATCCAGCCGCGTCCGCAGGTGCCCTCCAAGGAGTGGATGCCACTGAATGAGCTGGTGAGTGAAGCGTGGTTCCCGGACGCATACCTCCAACGCGCCAAACACACACCCTCCAAGTGCGCACACTCACCTCGCCCGGGGAGGGGGCGTCCCCAGCTCACACGCAGGAGAGCTTGCCCCGGGACCACGTCCCTCCCCTCCAGGCATTCACCAGCCCCAGAGCAGGCAAGGACAGCAGGAGAGAATAATTACGGAGTTTTATGAGGGCTTTTATTTTTATTAAAGAAAAGGTCACTTGTGTGGCGTCTAAGGGCACTTTTCTGCAGCCTTTACATTTCATGGGCCCTGGAAGTAGCTCAGCTCCGTGATGTACGCGTGCCCACGTGCTCAGATGGGAGCTGCCCCCCGGGGAGCCCCCTGCATGGTGATGAGCGGGTCTCCCAGACTCCTGCCAGCAGAAACCAGGGGCTCCCCAGGCAGAGCTCTGGAGACCCCAAAGGCTGGTGGGAGGGGGTGTAGTGGGTTGAATAGTGTCCCCCCCAAATTCACGTCCATTAGAACCTCAGATGGTGACCTTATTTGGAAAAAGGGTCTTTGCAGATGTGAATAAGGTAAAACCTCAAGATGAGATCATCTGGGATTAGGGTGGGCGCCAAACCCAATGACTGGCGTCCTTATAAGAGGGACACACAGACACAGGGGTGGAGGTTACGTGAAGAAGGAGGCAGAGACCGGAGCGATGCGGCCACAGCCACGGAACACGTGGAGCCTCCAGAGCTGGGAGGCGCAGGATGGACCCTCCCCCGGAGCCTCTGGAGGGAGCACGGCCCTGCTGGCACCCTGGCCTCCAGACCTGTGAGAGGGTAAACGCCTGTTGCTTTAAATCCCCGGCGTGTGGCACTTTGTAACAGAAGCCCCGGAGCCTGACAGCAGAGGACATCAGGCTGGCCACACGTGGAGCCACGTGTAGCAGAAGAGCCCTGGAGACCCGCAAGCCAGCGAGGCCAGCGCCCACCAAGCCTCCCCTGTAACTGGGGCACCTGCCCCCTCCCCTCCCCCCTCCTCCTCCCACCATAGCAGGGCACCGTCCCACCTCCCTGGGGTGTCATGAGGACCCCAGCGTTTGTGGAAAGCCCGGCAAGTGTAGTGACAGGAACAAGGCCATCGCTGCGGCCAGCTTCTGGTGCCCTTTCCACCCTCATCTCAGCACTTGCAGATCCATCTGAGCTGCACCTCCACTGACCATGACCACCTGTGATCGTCCACTAGACGTCTCCCTGTTGCCAACCAGGACCCCAGCTCTCCCAAGGCTCGAGCTGATCCCCACCGCTGGAACCCCACACTGGGTCTCCCAGCCACCCTGCACCCTTGTCTCCCTGTGTGGACCTCCCACCTGTGGTGGACAGACTCTAGGGGACCCCTGAGACCCCACCTGGTCCTCACGTCCTGTATCATGCCCCCTCGGGTAGGCTGGCCTGTGACTTGCTTTTTTCTTTTTAGCTTTTTCAATAAACTTTTTACTTGGGGCTAATCGTAGGTTCACATGTAAGAGATAAGAAACAGAGAGACCCCGTGTGCCCTTTACCCAGTTTCCCCCAACAGTGACATCTTACAAAACTGTTGCACAATATCGCACCCAGAATATTCGTATTAAAACAGGACTCGGGATCTTTCCAGAAGGATCCCTCAGGGAGCCCTTTAGAGCACCGTCCCTCCGCTCCCACCCCCTTAACCCCTGGAAACCACTGATCTGTTCTCTGGTAGCGTTGCTGAGTCGTAATCCACGGTGTGGACGAGCCAGAGTGGATTGGACCGTTCACCCATTGAAGGGCATCTGGAGAGTTAGGAAACTTTTAGCTCCCAGGAGTAGAGCTGCTACGACGTTCACGTACAGGCTTTGTGTGAACGTAAGTCATCAGTTCTCTGAGGTGAGTGCGCAGAAGCGCCACCGCTGGGCGGGGGGTGTTTGGAGGTTTAAAGAAAATGCCAAACTGCTTTCCAGAGAGGCCGCTGCATTCCACACTCACCAGGGTTGCAGGTACCTGGACGTCCTCTCCAGTATTCGATGTCCTCACTCTTTTATATCTTAGCCGCTTTGATAGATGCGTGGCGATATCTCGTTGTGGTTTTAATTTGTATTTCCCCAATGGCTAATCATGTTGAACATTTTTTATGGGTTCATCTGCCATGTGTATATCTTTGTCAGTGACAGGTCTCTTCCTACTTTATCCAGGGGTTGTTTGGGGCTTTGTTTTGAGTTCTGACAGTTCTTCCTGTATTCTCGCTACATTATTTGTTGGATAATGTTGTTTTCAAAATGCATTCTACCAACTCAGTAGTTTCACTTTTCATCCTCTCAAGGAGATCTTTCGCAAAGTAAGGTTTTGAATTTGGATGAAGTTTAATTTACCAATATTTTCCTTTTATAGATTTTGTTTTTAGTGCCAAGTCTAAGAACTCTTTAACAAGTTCGATATCCCAAAGATTCTCTCCTATGTCTTTTTGTAAAAGTTTTATAGTTTCGGGTTTTATATTGGAGTCCATGATCCGCGCTGATTTCAAACGGGAGATTTAGGGCACGGTTCACTTTTTCTGTGGTTGTCCACTCGCTCCAGCCCTGTTTGTTAAAAAGTCTGTCCTTTCTCCATGGGATGGCTTTTGCGCTTTAGTCAAAAGTCGGCTGGGCGTATTTTTGTGGCTTTATTCTGCATTCTCTGTTCTTTTCCGCTGACCTTCCAAGGTCTGGGGGGGACAGAGTTTTAACTGGGGAAGATGAGAACGTTCTGGAGATGGAGCGTAGTGACGGTTGCACACAATGCGAATGTACTTCACGCCATAAACCGCACCCTTGAAGACGCTAAAATGGGAAATGCCACGCTATGTATAGTTAACACAATTAAAAAGTTAAAAAAAAAACTATGGTGAAGTAAAAGCATGCAAGGGAAAAATGAGGCTTTAAATGTGAAGGCTCTTATACCCATTAGTTCCACTTCTGGAAATCTATCCTGAAAAACATAATCCTTTGATTAGGTTGGTACACAAATATTCCCAAAGAAACAGTATTCATGCCAGAAGAAACTTGGAAATATCCTGCCCAGTGAAGGAGGCGATTAAATAAATTATAAGGTACTCACATTCTGGAATATTTGTAACGATTTAAAATGATGTTCACGAAAATAGTGTAAAAATCAAATTTCTCTTATGATATAATAGTCAGTGAGAAAAGTAGGAACCAAATTTTGACTACAGTAGTCATTTAAAAACTATCTCTTTGTTCAGAAAATAAAATGGTAGTTAAAACACATGAATTTCACAGTTAATATTTGCAAGTTTTTATTTCCTTTAATAGTTATTTTCTTTTTTCACAGTTTATAATACCGTGATACTAAAATTTATGTTATTTTTAAGGGCAATTTAAAAATCTATTTAAAAATTATAAAAGAAGAAGGAGGCTGGCATTGTCTGAGCTGGAGGAGGGGAGGAGACATGGGCTGGTGCAATCCTGGGAGGCTTCCTGCTGGTGGCCTCCTTCTCCAGCCTCTCCCCATGGGCACCCCACAGTGCAGGCAGGTTGAACTGCTCATAGTGCCATAAAGCTTGGCCTTTGCTTTTGCTGTAGCACCAGCCCTGACTGTCCATCCTTTCCGTCCATTTTCCAGCTGATGAAACACCATTCCTTCCCAAACTCTATTGCTCGCCCTGACCCTCCCCGGGCTGAGTTATTTGGCCCCTCCTCTGTGTTCTTCCCTCTCCATAACCCTGAAGAAACCAAGGGCAGGAAGGCTCCCCAACTTGCCAAGGCCACACAGTAAGCAAGGGTGAGCCTGGGGTTTGAGTCCGTTTGTTTGACCTCAGAATTACTCCATCTAAAGCAGAAAGGGGAGATGTCTGGCACAGGGGTCACCCCTGCCCTCTGTCCATTCCTGAGAGTCCACGACACCCCTGCCCGCTGAGTCTACACAGGACCTCAGATGGGCCTGGCGGCCGGGGCTCTGGAGGGAAATCTCACGCACAGCCGGGTAGGGGGGCTGCAGCCCTCACTGGCTTCTCTGGGGTCCACGGGAGCTGGAGCCGTGCCCCCATGCACCTTGGCCGTGGGAAGCTTTCCTCAAATCATTAATCCTCTTCCAGCCGCGGGAGCTGTTCATTCCTGGGTCTGCAGAGAGGAAATAGCTTTGCGGCACCAGCCCTGGCACATGGATGCCCGAGGCCTCACTCGCCTCTGGCAGCTTCAGTAATAGTTTATCCTTGGGAAATAAATGCATGTAAATGCATAGGACGTTCGGGTGAGGGGCCTGGAAAGCCAGCCCAGGGTTAGCAGAGAGAAGCAGGGCCTCAGCCACCGCCGGCTCGAAGGGCCCTGCCCTCCGCCTGCCCCTCTCCGCCCACGAGCCTGCTCTGGAGAAGGAAGATAGGGAGAGGACGCCGCCAGCACCTGTGGAGCTGGGTCAAGGGGGGGGGGGGGCTCCTCCCACCAGCTGGGGGCTCCCAGGACTCAGTCAGCCGGTCACCTCCGGACTTGCACCAAAGCCAAGGTTCAGCTGATACACCCCCACTTCCCCTCACCAGCCACTGGTGACGCTCACACCCCAGCCCAGGGGAGGACTCAGACGCAGACCCCCCTCACTGAGCCCACAGACCTCCACGAAGGTGCCCTGTGGATTGCCCCCTGCAGCCCCCTTGCAGGGCACCCCTCACCCCGTCTTCTTGCCCCAGCCCTGTGCCCAGCTCACAAATGTCTGATTTTTTCATGAATAGTTAAAACCCCTGGGTCTCTGGTGAGCAGAGTGAGGGCTTAGCTTCCCAGGAGGATTTCAGTTGTGGAGGCCTTGATGGGGTTAGAGGATGGATGCAGCCCTGCTGACACGGGGGCCTAGACGTGGCCGGGCTGCGTGGCCCCAGGTGGCCCCAGGAGCCACGGGGTACCAGGGACCTTTTGTCCGTGCTCGTAGGCAAGGCCAGAGCCGGTCTTCCCAAGAGGAGGGAGGTGGCATTGCCGGGGGGGGTGGGGGGGGCACGAGCTGTGTGTCAGGCCTGGAGGAAGCAGGTGGGCGTTATCTCCCATGCTGATTCTTCAAAACTACATCCAATTATCTCCTTTTTCCAGACCAGGAAACCATGAGGAAGATGTAATTGGGCCAAAACCAATTTGGTCGAGAAGAAAGTGGCCAAATATAATTTGGCCAAAAACAAGCTAATTGCCGTAATAATATGTTAGAAGCTATTTAGTTAAAAATGAGTGTTTGCCGTCACTGATTGTAGACGTGTTAAGCTGCATGTGTTAGGGATCAGCTTTGCAACTATAAGTGAAGTGGCAGGCACGTTTCCAACCTTCACGCGTTACGTGGTCTCTTCTGTGGCTCTTTTATTCCCGTCTCTGTCACTCAGTCCTTCCTACTCTATGCTGTGTGCGTGTGGGAAAAAAGCGAAAGACCTTAATTGGTTTAGAGAAGCTAAATATTGAGCAATAATGTGATTTAATGGTTCCTTTTGTGGTTTTAGGTCATAGTTCTTATAGATGAGCTCGTGGTGCTTCGTACAGGACACTTAGAAGCTACGGGCAGAGAACAGAGCACCCCCGTGTGTTCCCCGTGCAGAGAGCACCGCCAACCTGTGAGTCCCAGACGCTCCGTGTCGAGGGAAGGAGAGATGACTGTGCTACAGAAGGGGCCCAAGCCGAGCAGGTGGCCTTTCAGTCCCTCGTGGCTTTGTAGCCCCTCACAGGTGCTGGATGGTCCAGCTCGTCCAAAGGTCCCGTGGAAGCCAAACCTTTGCTTTGAACAAATTGCTTGGGGCCCAGTGGGGCATCTTGTTCGAGACACAGACTCTCGTGGGGAGGGAGCCAGCAGGACCCCTACCCGAGCCTGATAGCTGAGAGGTGACCCTCCCTGCCCAAGGCGCCCTGCAACACGCGATGCCTGAGGTTGGAGGACCCTGCTCCCTCCCCCAGCAGAATTCTAGAACTCTCTAAAGCTTGGGCTGACTTCCATTTTGGAAACCTCTTGGCTTCTGGCGTGTGTTGACACTGAAGGAGCCGTGAGATCTGCCACCGGGACGAGGGCGGTGCTCCCTGGCTGCGGGGTTGGCGGGGAAGGAGGAAGCCCGAGGGGGTCTGCCCTCAGAGCAGGGTACCTTTTACCTGCCTGGCTGCGGGGTTGGCGGGGAAGGAGGAAGGCCGAGGGGTCTGCCCTCAGAGCAGTGTACCTTTTACCTGCCTGGCTGTGCTGATTCTTTTGAGACAGACTCTGCTGTTGCCCTCAGTTTGGAAGCCACGAGCCGCCCATAAGGAGAATGAAGGAAACCGAGGCACAAATGCGTCAAGGATTTGCACGAGGTCCCGAGGCTACTACCGTGTGTCTTACTGAGCCCGGTGGGAATGGTGTGGACACTGGAGTTGGGGAGAAGATGGTCTTTAAATATATAAAATGTTTCAGAAGACATAGAAGGTCTGAATGGAAGGGGAGACGGGCCGTTTGCGGAGGTGTGTGAGCCCCACTTCAAAGACACAGACCTACTAGAGAATGGACTTGAGGATATGGGGAGGGGGAAGGGTGAGCTGGGACAAAGCGAGAGAGTGGCATGGACATATATACACTAACAAGTGTAAAATAGATAGCTAGTGGGAAGCAGCCGCATAGCACAGGGAGATCAGCTCGGTGCTTTATGACCACCTAGGGGGGGTGGGATAGGGAGGGTGGGAGGGAGACGCAAGAGGGAAGAGATATGGGAACATATGTATATGTATAACTGATTCACTTTGTTATAAAGCAGAAAGTAACACATCACTGTAAAGCAATTATACTCCAATAAAGATGTAAAAAACAAAAAACAATCCTGGCATCTCAGCGGCTTCAACCAGCAAGCGTGCGGTCAGGGGCACGACGGTCAGTGTCCCCAGAGCTGCAAAATTTAAACAGAGTAAAGAGTCTTGCCCTTCAGGAAAAAAATAGTATTGGTTTCTTGCATTCGTAGATTCCTGTGGTGTGAATATCCCTACCACGGTGGACTTCAAGAGAACACCGTGAATTAAACCAGCAACATTCTTCAACGTTCCAGAAAATCCAACACTGGCTTCCTTGAGCCGGTACCAGCCGGCGCTGGCCCACCACCCGTGCGCTGCTCACCCACCCTGCCGGTCCGCTGAGGGCTGGTGGGGGGTCCCGACTGCAGAGCCGCCCCACCTCTAGCATTGGAGGTCCCTGTGCCTGCCAGGGAAGAAGGGAACTCTGCAGCGACGTGCTCAGCCCCAAAAGTGCCACGTGTCACGGCCCCTCACCCTGAGGGGCAGGAAGTACCACGTGCCCGTTTCTGGACTCGAGAGACAGGATGCCCAGTGCCCAGCGCCGGTGACCACCACTCACACCGTGTCTGTGAACGGGAAGACTCAGTCCCATTACGAAGTGAATCTCCCCCAAAATAGTTTGTAAGTCATTACATTGAAATCAAATTTCAGTAGGTACTTCATTGAACTTACTGGCAAATCAGGAAACTGATAAGGAAGAATGAAAGGTCTAGAATAGCCAAGGAAGGCAGATGTATCCCATCGAAAGTCAACACCTGGGGAGTGACAGAAGCTGCGTCGTGTGTCCCTGGTGCTGAGATGGAAAACGGGCCAGAAACTAGTCTCTTTCCACATGAGGGTCTTGAGAAATGTCAGGGGAGGGGCTCGATTCAGTGTAGAACATCGTAGCTGTGCAGTGAATAGCACGGAAACAACAGTTTTCCATAATAGAATAAAATTAGATCCTCACGTCATACCAAATACAAAAATAAATCCCAGGTGGAGTAAATCCCTAAGATGAAGAACAAAACTTTACTTAGAAAATAGTAGATCATATCTCCATAAACCTGAGGTAGGAAAGGATTAATTAAACGGGATATAAAAGCCCGTGACCTTCAACGAAGAGTCGTTTTGACTCGCTTAAAACTAACATGTCTTCTACAACAAAAACTCCACAAAGGAAGGAAAACTACAGGGAGAAAATGAACAGAGCTGATAGCTGACAGAGGATTGGTAAGGAGAAGCTAATCCATTAATCAACCGATCAATTAAAGCGGACCAGTTCAGAAGCAAGAGCAGTGAGGGCTAGCAGAGCTGACGACAGGTCACAAAAGAGGAAATGTGAGCAGCCAGTAAATGCATTTCTAAATGTTCAACCTCACTGTTCATCAGGGAAGTGCAATTAAAACAAGAGTAACTCACCCTTTAACACCCACGAATCGAGCAAAATCTGTAAAGCTGGTGGTGTCAGCAGTTAGGGAAGAAAACAGAAATGCACGCAGCCAGTGAGGGGGTGATTCAGTGCAGCCCCCGTGAGAGCCATTTGGTGGTATTTAATGAGTCTGATGATGCCCACCCTCTTCCTCCTACGTTAATTCTACCTCAGGCTGCATCTCTCCAGAAAGTCACCCAGAAGTACACAGTGACACACTGGGGAGAATTATTAGCAAGAAAATAAAACGACAGAGCTGGGAAGCAAGGCCTCCCCAGGGATCCGGGAAGCAGGACCTGCCTCCCCAGGAAGAGACGGACTCTCCTAAGTGAGGCTGTGGTCCAAGCCGGGCAGGGGAGTGTGGTAGACGGGACACTGTCCCCGGTGTCCGCTCTCACCCCCTGCCACATTGCTTTGTGGTGTCTGGTTCTGAGGCTGGGGGTGTACATCCCTACCACGGCCACGCTGGGTTGCATTGGCCAATGGAACGTTAGCGGACATGATGTGAGAAGTGGCTTTGGAAGTGTTTGCACCATTTGGTTTGGCCTCCTGGGCACCTGCCACGGGCCAGGGGAGAATGTGCCCCAGGCAGCTGCCCTAGAACGAGGGACATGTGGGCCAGACCTGGAACCAAGCCTGGATGATCCCAGGCAAACTCGGCCCAGCACAGACACCCCACAGACCTGGGAACCAGAAGAGGGTGCCTGATGCCGAAAGCCATGGAGACGTGGGTGTGCGGGTGTGTGTTTGTTACACAGCATTACAGTGCCAGCGGCTGACAAATTCAGGGAAGGAGCAATGCCTCGGCTCAGGTCCTGAAGGAAGAGTAATGGTTGTGGTGTTGGAGGGGAGAACACAGCCCTGGGAGGCGAAAGCTACGAGGACCTTCAGAATTGTCTCATGGGCTCCAGCATTTTACAGATCAAACAACACCAACTGTACATACCGAGATGAGGGAAATGGGGAAGAGGAGACCAGGAGTGAAATGAGGATCTGGTTCTGCTGAACTAGGTGCTCGGGCGCAAAGGTAAATGACACAGCCTAGCCACCGACAAAGCCTGGGGCTCATTCAGGACCTGTAGCCCGTGAAGAACCAAAGGTCTGTGGCAGCTTTGAGCCTACGTTGCCGTGACGGGGCCGCCAGCAAGCGGCGGAAACTCACATGCTTTATCTAGCATCGCCATATTTTATACTTAATGGATTCCTCAGCCCTGTGGCTAAACTCTTAGAGTGTTTCAACAGTTCAAACATTCCCTTCCTGCTTGCCACTTTGGGGTCTAAAACAAATATGTGCCCTGAAGATAAATGAAGAAATCCAAAGCCGTGTCTAATTATACATCAACAGCACAAAAAAATGCTCACTCTGAGGGCAAAAAATGAAAAATAAATAAATAAGTGGCAAGGAAAATAACGCTAACGAGCCGTGGGCGTGAGGATGGAGTGAAGTCCTGGGGCAGAGCTGTGCTCCGGCCCCACTGGACTCCGGAGCCAGCCGTGCTCCGACCTGGTTTTCCCATCCCAAGGTGGGAGCGCGCACAGAACTAGAGGATGGCTGGGGTTCTTTCCAGCTCTGCCATCTTAGGGTCACTGGTCTGAGATCCCGAGAGATACAGACTCAGCCCCATACCTGTCAAATACAAGGCATGGTGGAAACCAGAAAGGGTGTGGGTATCACCCAGCGATGAATTCCCAGGGGACGTCTCTTTTCCTCCTGACTCTACACTCCGGTTTGGCTGGCTTGACCTCCAAGGATGAATCCCTGCTCTTTTTTCATCCCCAAGGTCAGCCAGTCCGGCCACAGGTCGAGTCCCACATCCTCCCTGAGCCTTTCCTGACCGTTCATGCCCCTCCCCCATCCCTTCTCCCCATCCTGGCCTGTTTACGGGAAAACTGCTGACCCCGACAGCAGGAAACAAGAGGTCCTGCCCCAGCTCTGAACTCCAAGGTAAGTCACCCTTGCCCCGTGCAGTGAAACGTTTGCAACAGTAACTTGGGGGAAATTGTGCTGACCATGGTAGTGGTTGTTGTTTGGATCGGCGGGAATGATGTATTTGGAAACACTCTGTAAACTGGGAAACGCTATATAAACATGCGTCCAAGGCTGGCCAAGATGGAGCAGTGGGGACCGGATTTATCCTGCCGTCTAAAACAATAAGAAAAAAAAAGACAAAACAAGTGATGTTCAAAATACTGGACACCAGAGAATGAGGGACCATGATCCCTGAGAGATGGGAAGCAAGTGAGGTGAGTGTCTACTGCCTTGGCCAAGTGTCCAGGCCATGGCTCTGGACCCCTGAGATGAGCAGACAGAGCTGTTGGTCTGGGGCAACCACAGTGGTCCATGGATCAGGAAAGAGCTGCACAGAGAGAGAGCTCTAGGGATCTCCAGAGGCCTCCTGAGCATGTGTAGGCGAGAACACATGTAAAGGAACTAGCCGAGGCCAGAGAAAGAACCACCCAAGAGGACCCCAGGAAAAGATGCCTTGCACTCAGGTAGAGCCGGAGATGCACCTGTCCCGGCCAGCCAGGTGGGCAAGCCTCAACCGTAAGGAAACAAAGTCCAACATGAGAAGCAGGCAAAAGATGTGAACAGACCCTTCACCCAAGAAGACACATGGATGGCAAATGAGCACACGAGATACTCAACACCATTAGTCCTTAGGGAAATGCAGGTCAAAACTACATGAGATAACCCAACACACCTATTAGAACGGCTGAAGTTAAAAAACAAAAAAACCTGACAACATCCAACGCTGGTGAGGGTGTGAAGCCACAGAAAGTCTTATTCGCTGCTGGTGGGAATGCAGAACGGCTGCTGTGGAGGACAGTCTGGCAGTCTCTTATCCAGTTAAACGCGTACTTGCTATAAGACCAAGCCATCCCACTCTAAATCTTAGGTCTTTACCAAAGTGAATTGAAAATTTATGTCCCCATAAAAATGTGTAGGTGAGTGCTTATAGAAGCTTTATTCCTCATCACCCCAAATTGGAGTCAACCATCGTGGCCTTCAACCACTGAACAGATAAACAAATGGTGGGCAGTGTGTCCATACGATGGAACACTGGTCAGCGATGAAGAACACTCGCTGATTGATGCAGACATGTGAGGACTCTTAAATGTGTTTTGGGAAGTGAAAGACGTCAGACCCGAGAGGCTACACATCATACGATTCTATTTCTATGATCTTCTGGAAAAGACAAAACTGAAGGAAAGAAGTGGTTGCTAGGGACTGTGGTGGAGAAGAGGGGCTGATGACTGGGAGTCACATTTAGGGGGGAGATGGAATCGTTCTGAATGGAACTGTGATGGTGGGTACATGACTCAATGCATTTGGCAAACCCTGTAAAACGTATATCACAAAAGTGAACTTTACTGTATCCAAATTAAACAAACAAAAAACAACGAGGCTATCAGTAGCCCCAGGATGGAATGCAGCGTATGACAGGTGAATCTAACAATATAACAAATGTATGACATAACTTCACTGACAAAAGTAGATGAAAAGAAGTTACAATTTGGAAAACGCTGTTTTGACTAGATCCTGTACGACTAAAGAAAAAAGAGCTGTATATAAACTCTGTACTCCAGTGGGTAGATTGTTTCTCACAGGGACATAGTCTAGCAATTCTGAAACTACATGTGCACTACAGTTGAACAAATAAATTTGAATCAATTCTAGAATTGATTAATCTGTAGATTCTGTAGAATCAATTCCGTAGGGCTACTTCAGAGTCAGAGACAGAAGGATGAACTCATATATGTATTCTTGTATGTACAGATCTACACAGGACTAGATACAGAAATGTACACACACAGGTTGAAATACAGACAAATATTCCCCAGCACTGCCCACTGAGAGCGCCCAGTAGCAGGGGCACCCCAGCAGTAACGAGCACACCCAGTGTCCAGATCTTGGTTTCTAGACACCTTTGCCAACATACTGCGTTGGTTCATTCTAGACATGGGGCAGACAAGACATAAGATGCATCTGGGGCATGTTATAGTGCTCAACATGCCAGAAAGTAAGTGTTCAAAAAAGGAAGAAAAAAGAAAAAAAGATGGGCCATGGTAAACAATGGACACCAAATAAGACAACTTGAAATCGCTCCCAGTGGCCAAAGCCGGGACTATTTGATCAAGAAAATAACCAGCGAAGTATTAGATTAAAACCCAAAGTGTAAAATAACTCCTCATGTGTCCATACTGATATGAATAAATGGTTGAATAAATAAATAAGTGAGGAGAAAGAACAAATTTTCCTTACAGAAGAATTCCAAATAATAAATACAGAGGAAACAAAAGAATAAAAAATCTCTGCTAAAACTCCACGGTGACAATTGCTTTAGGCGAGATCCCATGATGAATGCTAAATTTGGAAGGAAAGCATTGAGAAGTGGGATATTTGCAAAACCTCAAAGCATGTCTTCCAGAGTATCTATTAATTGCTGTCGTTATTCTAACATATGTCCACACTTTGATGCAACTCCCTCCAGGAGGTGTGCTTAATTCGACTCCCCAGAGAGTGGACCAGGCTTCAAAGGTGTCAGAGTTGCGAACGACAAGGAAAAACTGAGAAACTATCATTTGGGAGGTGCTCAGAAAACTGGCAACTAAATTCAGTAGTGCCCTGGACTGAACCCCAAAATGGAAAAGGGCACTCGTGGAAAAAACTGTTGAAATCAAATTTATCTTATTTATCCAAATCAAGTCTATATCATTTAGATAATAGTATCATTCTATTGGAAGTCCTCTGCCCATATCTTCCCCCTCCTCCTATGAGGACAGGAGGAGCAGGGCGTGGTCTTTCCCCAGGATGTCAGCATGGGCTGGGAGCAGCGTGGGATTCGGAGTGAAAGGCCAATTCCCAATCTTGCCGTTCTGGGCAGCTAGGTCTTCCATAAGTCATAAGGCGTTCCAGAAGCGTCCTCTCTATCAGAGGGAGAGATGACGGCTCCAGGGGAGTCCATGAGCCAGAGAATGCTCAAGTGCTCGTCACAGTCTCCCTCTTGGCTGCCCCAGCTGCCCCTTCCTCTCTGTACATGCATGAGGCTCCCAAGGGTGGCCAGTAGGCAGCTGCAGGCCTCTGACCTCTGAATCCAGAGCACCTTCCTTGCACTGTCTGTGTCCCTCCTGCCACTGCACATACTTGGCGGCCGAGGTCCAGGCTCCTGAGCGATGGTATTCACGCTGCAGGTACCAAGGGCACGCAGGAAAGCAAGTGGGACTGGCAGGTGTGGTACCCGGGACCCACTGCCCATTAAATATGGACAGCAGCCCAGCTGGACCAAGGGTGACAAAGAATGGGGCCGCCTGCTCCCGAGAGCAGGAGTAGAGCCAGAAGGTGTCCATAAAGACTCTCAGCTGAGCTTCCAGAGCCCGTTTCCTTAGCACTGACTTCTGCCCCTACCTCCAGATGTGAGCCTGTGAGGACCAGAAAATCGATGGTTCACACAGACCCGGTACCCAGGATGGTGATTTGCCTGAGGCTTCAGACTCAGCACATCCCTGCCAACATGCAGGAGGGACCTCCATTTCCAGATGCAGCAGTAGAGATGCTGGCCTCCAGGGGTTCTCATCAAGGACCTCATATGAGCAACGAACAAGGCTGCCACCTCACATCCCTGCTGGCCAGGGGGGCAGCCCGGCCCAGGGAAGAGGCTGGGGATGTGCAGACCTGGCTTCATCCATCAGAATCCCCACATTTTACTGCCCTAATCCCTACAATAATCACAAAAGTCATTTTAAACCTACTTAATAGGTGACAAGACTGAGGCTCAGAGTGATTACGTCAGGGAAACCGAGATCCGTGCACACACAGTCTTTTCATCGGCGTTCTCAAAATGAGTCTTTGATGAATTAGTAATTCCAGGAGACAGCCGAAAGGAAGAGGGATTCCAGACTGAACAGTTCTGATAAACCAAGCATACTTACGGCCCCTTCAGGAATCACTATGGATGGGGCCAATTTAAGGCTCTGAGAAGTTCTGCGGCCAAGAATCCTATTAACTTTGTTTCAGCAAGCGTTTAACTTGATTGGCCACAGAATTGCTTTTATAGTAACACCAGTCGACACCCTTCAGGAGGCATGCTTCAGAACTCGCTTCGCTTCACCCAGTTCTACAGCTTAATGTCAATGTCAGCAACGAAGCTAGAGGGATACCTGTTAATGCTTCATGGGCTACATGAAGATCCGGAGTGATAGACTCCTTCCTGAATTTACATCATCTTTTGAAAATAAGAATCGAGAGAGCCATCAGTGACTTTCAAACTTCCAGGCCAGCAGAGTTCATCAGAATGAGTCTCCACCCTGACACTGACACCGTTCCTTCAGGAAAGTTCATCTTTCTTTAATGACTGCTGCATGCATGGACCACCCTGATCCACCCACTACTCATCTGTCTACTCCCTTAAGTGTGTGTATGTGTGTGTGTGTGTGTGTGTGTGTGTGTGTGTGTGTGTAAAACCGTTTCATGGGCAAACCAACACAAGTTTGTGATTTACTCTTAAGAGAAAAGCACAGAGGAACACAAAATGAAAACAGACATCCTTCCCATCCAGACTCCCCCAGATTTGTCCCCTGAAACAAACATTGTCAACAATTTCAGGATCTGATGCTTCTAGTGGGTATCACCATAACTCCAAATCACAAGCTTTGCTCTGGTTTCTTCATTTTTCTAGATCATTTCATTGTTTATTGATACTCCAGGACTTCTGGTGTCAGCTCAGTCATGTAGAGAGCAGGCAAGTGCATCATTCCCATTCTTAGAAAACAAAAGCCAGAAAACTGCAAATCAGTGACTTTTATTGAGCCCACCAGAGAACAGATGTCATAAGACAACCAAGTAACTCAAAATCTGAAATAGGGAGGAGTCTGCAGGGAGAAACAGGACCCAAGAAGTTGCCTACCTGGGGCAGACACCATATATGCTGGTGAAAGGATTTGGCTAAAATTTGTAATAAATTCATGGAGACCAAGTGTGGGCTACCATGAAAGTGTGAACCCCCAGGGGCTACAGATGTATGAAGGGTTGTACCTTCTTGCAGAGTTTTCTTCCACAAACCCCACCCAGTGCTTACACGGAAGATCTGGGATCTTCCTGGAAAAGCTTCCCCTGTGGTCTGGCTGGAGGAAGACATCAGCCACTGCTGAAAATCCAACAGCATAATCTGTGGGAGAAAGAGCAAAAAGACATCGTCATCAAGGGCACTGATGACAACCCATGGTAGCTGAGAGAAGAAAAGAGAAAAAATAAAAATAAAATCTCCAGCCCTGGGGGTGGTGCAGGCACATGTGCTGTGACCAGAACTATGATGCAGGATGAACAAGAGCACTGTGAAGACCACACCCCCAGAATATGCAGCCCATAATATACTGAGGGTAGTCATAGCAACAGTAAACGTCCATGCCAGCCCATTTCCTTCCGAGATAAACACAGACCTGAACACTAAAGGCCCAGCAGAAGCTAAAGTGTGCTCATCTCCAAGCATAAAATATATTTACCTCTGTATCTTCTATTCTAAACGATATGTCCAGCTTCCAACCAAAAGTTAAGGCATACAAAAAGGCAAAACAAAACACACTCCCAAGAGACACAGCGATTGTCAGAACCAGACTCAGATAGGACACAGAGGTTGTAACAATCTGTCAGGGAAATTGAAGTAACTATGATTAATGTGTTAAAGGTTGTAATGGAAAAAGTATACAACATGCAGAATCAGATGTGTAATCACAGCAGACAGAGGAAATTCTAATTGAAATGCTAGAAATAGAAAACACAGTAGCAGGGATGAAGAACACTTTTGATGATGTCATCAGTAGACTTGAACCTGAGAAAAGAATCAGTGAACCAGAAAGTACATTTCTAGAGATTATCCAATCAGACACACAAAGAGAAAACTAGGGAGGGGAAAGACAGAACAGAGCATCTGAGAGCATCAGCAAATGCTCTAACATATGCAAAATTGGAATCTTGTAGGGGGAAGAGAGGCTAGTCAGAAGAAATATATAAAGAATCAATGGCCAAGATATTTTTTAATTAATGAAAGACACCAAACCACAGATTCAAGAAGCTCAGAGAACAGCAAGAAGGATACACTACTCTTCTCCTCTCCCAAAATATTCAAACTTCAGAATACCAAAATTAAGAAAATATTGAAGGCAGCCAGAAGGTGGAAAACACATTACCTACAGAGGCACTGAGATAAGAATTACAGCCAACTTCTCTTCAGAAGTCATGAATACAAGAAGACAATGGGGAAACATCTTTCCCAAGTTCTTCAAAAAAATCCTTCAAAAATGGAGTAAACTTTTATGCAACAATTAGGGAAATTCGAACCCTGCCTAGATATTTGATAATATTAAGAAAATACTGTTAATTATTCATGGGCAACCCTCTAATTTTTAGGATTTTTAAAGCCTTATCTTTAATGGTTTAAGGTCACTATCTTTTACACACACTTACTGACATTTTATGGAAGATGGTATATAATTTTCAGGAAGGAGTGGGCAGGGTATAAGGAAATAAGATGGGCCCAGTGTTGATACTGTAAAGGCTGGGGGATGATTACATGGGGGTTCATTACATGACACCCCTCCAATTTTAAACAGGTTTTAAAATTTTGATGACAAAAACGGAGTTCGTGAAAAAATGAAGGAGAAATTGTGACTTTCTCAGACACACAAAACCTGAGGTAATTCACTGCCAACAGACCAAGGCTCCAAGAAATGGTCAAGGAAATTCTTCAGGCAGAAGGAACACATCAGTAAGAAAATGTATTTACAGGCTTGGTAGAAATGAAATGAATGAGGGCAAATAAAAATTTATTTTTTCTTTAGTTTTAAGTGGTCTAAACTAGGAGTCAGCAAACATTTTCTTAAAGAGACAGTAAATATTTTAGGTTTTGTGAGCCAGATGCTCTTTGTGGCAACTACCTGACTCTGCACTCAACTCTGCCCTTGTAAGTATGTAAACAAGTATGAAAGCAGCCCCTGGATGTAAACAGATGGGCTGTGTGCCAAGAAACCCTTACTTATACACACAGGCCACCAGTCATGGCTCACTGCCCTCAGTTATGAAAGGTAACTGCCTTGGGTGTTTACAGAGTACATGAAAGTAAAATAAAGGAAAGAAAAGGTGGGGGGGGGGTGGGAATACTCTGTTATCAGATTGTAAAGATACCTACAAAGTTGACTAACAGTGTTTGACTCAATTCACTTAAAAACATACGTTGTACACCCTAGGGAAACCACTAGTACTTTTTAAAAGAGCTATACATAATAAGTCAACAGAGAGAATAAAATGTGCCCAATTAAATGCAGAAAAGGCAGAAAAAGAGAGAAAGAGAAGCAAAGTAGAAGGGGAACAAATAGAAAATAGCTGTCAATGTGGCAGATTTTAATCCATCTTAGTAATCACTTTAAACATGAATAGTCTAAACACAGCAGTTAAAAGGCAGAGATTGTCAGAGTCGATCTTAAAAAAAAAAACAAAATCCAATTCTATTCTGACCAAGTTTCAATATAAAGATGTGGATCCGGGCTTCCCTGGTGGCGCAGTGGTTGAGAGTCTGCCTGCCGATGCAGGGGACACGGGTTCGTGCCCCGGTCCGGGAAGATCCCACATGCTGTGGAGCGGCTGGGCCCGTGAGCCATGGCCGCTGAGCCTGCGCGTCCGGAGCCTGTGCTCCGCAACGGGAGAGGCCACAACAGTGAGAGGCCCGCGTACCGCAAAAAAAAAAAAAAGATGTGGATCCGTTAAAAGAAAAAGGATGGAGAAAGGTAGCGAGCCATCGCCAAACAAAGGAGGCTGGAGTAGGTAAATTAACATCAGACAAAGCAGGTTCAGAACAAGGACATAACAAGAGCTAAAGAGGGACATTACATAATAACGAAGGGCTGCGTTCAAAGGCAGATGTGCCTGACTTCACAATCCAGGACGCAGGACTGATGGGACTGAAAGGACAAATCCACAATTCGAGTCCAGACCTCAACCCTCTTCTCCGTGCAACTGATAGAACAAGCGGGCAGAAACTCAGTAAGGATGTGTGAAACCAGACAGCACCGTCCACAACCAGGCCTCACTGACATCGACTCAGACGCGCATTCCTCTCCAGCGCCCATGGAACGCTCACGGCGACAGGCCCTGTTCTGGGCCATCAAAGCAACTCTGACAAATTTAAAAGAATAGAAATCATACAGGATGGGTCTGCAGATCATAATGGAATTAAACTAGAAATCCAAAAGTGCAGGTCTACGCTGCAGAGCCAAGAGTCTGTGGCAAGACCCAGGGGAGGATTGTGATTCAGACCCCGGACTTTGGGGGGGCACAGAGCAGGAAAGGGTTCTTGGTGGGTCCAGGCTGTGGTGCTAGCGGCCTGACACGGAAGCTGCACGACATGGCAGACCCTGTACATTGGGAGGGAACAGCTGTGGAGTTTGTGACAAGGCACAGCAGGAGATGCAGGCCACCGAGTCACAAGTGTAGGTGGGCCCAGCAAAATCCCTTATAAGCTGGAAGTGGTATCTACACATGGGACCAACCACAGGGAGCTGGAGGGCACAGCGGGCAGCCCAGACCTCAGGTCACCACAGTCGCAGCATCGTTACCACCCATCAGCACACACCCGCGGTCGTAGGGGAATCCCAAAGGACCCACCACAGCAGGAGGAAAGTCTACATCTTGGCTGGCGGATGGGTTGACTTGGCATGTGGGATACGAGCTGTACTCCAGGCTCCTTGGCGTGACCTTGAAAGACGGTGGAGAGGAAAAGCCATCCCACAGACAGAACTCTGGGCAGTGCCCCTGTCCATTCGTGTTGTGTGAAAGAAAAGCAGCCTGAGATTAGAAGGTACACAGACACGTGGGCAGGAGAGGTGGTCAGGAATGACCAGGACCACCAAGCCTCGGGCAGGGAGGCCTGGGTATGTATGGATGGACAAGTGCCAGTGGGAGTGGGCATGAGGCCAGAGGAGCATGTCTGGGGGACAGACTGACTGGCCAGGAGTGTTAGCCAGCCCCGGGCAGCGCCAGCCCAGTGCTGGCTTGATGACACGTGAAAGAAGTAGCCACAGAGGCAGAAATGGAGGCTGTCCACCGACCCAAAAGCACAGACTCCCGCTTACCACGGCTTCCGCCCAGCCGCCTGCCCCTCCCGCCAGCAACAAAGGTCAATGCTGAGCCTCCGCTAAGGCTCATTCCTCGGGAGGACCAACTGGCCACTGGTGGCAAGTCGACCACGCTGGGTCCCTTCCGTCCCAGAGAGGTCAGCAGCGCATCCTCCCAGGAAGAGAGGCCCTGCGGGTCACACCGAATGCGGGTGGGGGGAGCTCCAAGCTGGGGAGGGTCACTAGACAAGGGCAAAACGGCGGTTATCCAAAGCTCTGACGCTGTAGGACCTAGAGCAAGTGTCTTCAGCATTCTGTCCTTGGTTCATGTTCTATAAAATACTTTACTCCGGGATCATTTTGAGGATTTAATGAAATAACACATGTAAAATGTGCCTCTCATGGGCCTGGCCCCTGGTAGGGGCTCCTCTCCCCGCCCCCAGCCCCTGACGTCGGAATAAAATTCTGCCCTTCACAGCTCTCCCAGGTGTCCTGGGATCCGAACCCCTGGCTTTGAAGTCATGGCTCGTGTTTGCTCTTGAATTCACTTATTGTTTTGTTCTCACCGGCTTTTAGTTCTAATTGAAACATTGTCTTTGACAAAGCCAAGGTGTTCAGCTGTGCTGGGAGCAAAATGCACAAAAGGGTTTTGTCCTCACTTGGGCCACAGAGAAGCCAGTGACAGGGTCGGCTGCGACTGAGGGTGGCTGTCACCCTCAACGAAAATGAGACGCACTCATGGGGAGGGTCTGCACCAGCTAGAGCGTCTGTGTAGCTGTCCTCCTCAGCCCAGGCCCAGGAGGGGCTCTGAGGAGGGGCTTCTGCCCCCACACACGCTCGGCGATTCTTGGATTTTTACCCCCACAGAGGAAGGCCAAGGAGCGGAATCTGGAGGGGCAAAGGCAGGGAGGGAGTGAGAGCGGGACACAGACGTCTTGCTAATTGCCCATCTGCTGCGTCCTGGGGTCTGTACTCAGCCCTTCATGCCTGGTCCCGTGAACCCATATCCTCCCCTTACAGATGGGGCTTCTGAGGCTCAGAGAGGCTGAGTCCTCTGCTCAGAATCACACAGCAAAAGGGGCAGGGTCTGGATTCTCACCCAGGATGCCCGACTTACCCTCCATCCAGAATACCACACGTACGTCTGCAGAGTCACCTGGAGAGGGGATGGGAATAGAGAGGGAGACAGAGGTCACCAAAGGCCACCTCAGCCAACCAGCTGCCTCTCCTGAAGAGAGCGACCTGGATGGGTTTCCCTGAGGAGGAGAGTTGAGCGGGACCCCAACCCTGCCCTCTGAGGAACGGGGAGAAGGCACTGGGACGGTCACTCCCTTCATGCAGCCCCACGGCTCCCTGATGCTCCTTCTCTCATCTGATTCCACCCCCATCCCAGTCCAGGTAGCCTTTCACTCACTTTCTCCCACTCACCAAGGGGCCTCCCGCCTCAGGGCCTTTGCACCTCCTATTCCCTCTGCTGCACAAGCTTCCTGTGGCCTTGACTCTTGGTCCAAGCACCCTCTGACTCTCCCCGAGGCTAATTTCTCTCTGACCGCCTAGCACCATCGTCCCCTATGCATTTGGTAGATGTGGAGAGGCAATAAGATGGGCAGGTAAACACACAGCCCCGCAGCATGCAGCTTGAGCGCGAATCCTGGCTCTTCCACCTGCAGCTGTGTGACCTTGGGCCTTCCGCTTAGCCTCTCTGCGCCTTGATCTCCTGGTGTGTAAAATGTGGGGAGAGGATGATAAGAGTATCTAATGAGTTCATATGCACCAAGTGCTCTGACAGCCCTGGTACGGCCCACGGGGGCCGTGGCCCTGTCATCGGTGTCTTCCTCCACCAACAGACTGTACGCCCCGAGGGGAGGCTCTGGGCAGCCCCCTCCCCACTGTCCTCAGAGCCGGCACAGGTGGCGCCCCATGAAGGAAGGGAAGATGGATGTGAGTAAGGAGCGCTGGCCCAGGGACAACGGGAAGAGGCCGGGAGGCCGGCAGAGGCCCTGCTGCTCGTGCCCATCCCCCTCCACGCCCCTCCCACCCCTGCTCCAGCCTCTGGTCAGTGGCCAACACCAACAGGCTTCCTGGCCGAGCGCACTTAAATTCTCCTCGCAGTGCTGCGGGGCGCCGTGTGCAGGCCCTATTAAAATCTAATTAGCCAAATGGATAATCACACGCAAGCTTAACTCTTTCCTGCAATCGCAGAGCACGTTCCTTGGAACCAGGCGGGCAGCCAGGCCTCTGACCTGGTTTGAGCTGCCGTCCTGACTGGAGCTGGCGGGCCACCGAGCTGGCAGTGGCTCCGGAGACACACTGTCATTTGCTCCAAGACGGAATCGGTGTGACGCGAGCACGCAAGCGTTACGCCTGACCTTGACCGCCCTGGACTTGTAACAGAGGACGGGCCGCGCCCGGGAGGCCCTCGTTGGTCCCTCTGCTCAGCCACTCAGGGAACCTGCCTGTGGATAGATCAGGGGTCTGAGGCCGACCTCGGCTAAGGAAACGCAGGTGCGGCTTTGCCTTCTAGAAACTGTTGATCTGATGGAGGAGACAGGCAGGTAAACAAATAATTAGGATACAGAAAAAATAAAGCCATCTGAGCATAGGGGGGAGAGTTGAATCCTGTCTGAGGACGTTGGAGAATGTGTCACAGCAAGCAGATGTGTTAGCAGGGTTTTAGAGGATGGATAAGAGGTTGCCAGTTAGGGCATAAAGCCATTCAAGAAAATGGAACGACGGGTGCACAGGTTCAGGGGAGTAATACCCTCTCCACTGTGTTGTGTAAAAGCCTGCAAGAACCAGAAGCAGCCTGACACTGCCGGAGATCGAGGGGCAAAGGGGGCGGGGCCAGGTATCTCTGGGGTCAGGAGCCACTGAGAACTCCTGTTGGAGCAGGACAGATGGGAAGGGGGTCAGAGGAGGACAAACGGGCCTGCAGGACACCCAGTGAGGAGACCGCTCAGATGGTCCAGTCGAGGCTGAGGCACACAGGCCAGTGGGGTCGGTCTATGCAGACGTGCCAACCTCTTGGATGTGAGGTTGAGAGAAAGGGTCGGGGGAGGGGGGCAGGTCTCCGTGCGCCACATTCCCAGTTCCATCCGAAGACGGGGTGGGAACCCCACACTGTTGGAGGGGAGGTGCTGTGCCTGTCTCCCGTGGGTGTGTCCATGAGGCCCCCTGGGCCGGGCCAGCCACAGACGCAGGGGCATTAGGGTTCCGCAGAGGAGTTAGGCTGCTGCAGAGGGTGCGTGGGGAGAGGAAAGGACTCCCCGAGGGTCCCCAGCCGGGAAGCAGAGCGGGAACTAAGGGCCACCAGGCACCGGGCAAAGCTCTCTCGTGCATTTCCTCCTTTGGTCCTCACAAAGGCAGCGCCATGAGGCAGGTTTCTCCATGAGCCCCCGAGAGTCAGGCAGCGCCCAGAGAGGGTGGGGTCTCAGCCACCGTGCTGGACCCACGCAGCCTGGCGTCTCTGTGCAGCCCTTCCCCTCACTACTTGGCCTCTGCTCGGGGCTCCCTCCTCCAGGCAGTCTCCCAGGTGCACTCGCCGGCTAAGGAGCCTCCCCTGGACTCCCTTGGGAGGCAGGGGCGCTTCTGTCATCCTGGACCCCAGCACACAGCACCGCCTGACTCAGGGTGACACCGTCCAGCATTTATAGAGAAAGTGGAAAGAAGAGTGAATGGGCAGCAGTGAGGACCAACCACACCACTCTCAGCCTCCAGAGAGGGCCGTCCAGCGCCAGGCAAAGGCTGCCCAAACCGTCCTGGCCAGCGGGAGACAGCTGAGTGACTCCTGGCAAGCGGGCAGCCGGACGCCTGCGTGTCCGCTCCCCAGCCCCCGCCCCTCCGTCCCAGAGGCAGGCACGCGTCCCGGCGAGCCTGGTCCAGGCAAGGCCCTTCTCCCCTCTGCTGCAGCTGTCGGTCCCTGCTTGTCCCTTCCCAGCGCACAGGTTATCACCTCACGGGCTTAAGGTGGATTCTTTTGTTCGATTTTGTTTTGGCGAGATGTGTTGCGACTTGTGTCCATACTTTAAATGTTCGGAGACAGCCTCGTTTGTTTGCTCATCTGCTTTGCTCTGTACTGTGCCGTCAGGGGTCAGCTAATGCTTTCCTTCCACCTGCCGCCAAGTATGTCAGAGAAGCTGCTTCCAGACCTCCCCCCTCTCCTGTGATGGGCACCCATGGGACCCCCAACCCCACACCATAAGTCGATGCTCAGCGCCCAGGAGTGCCCGTGGCTGAGCCAGGCCACGCGTGCACCCGATGGCCCGGGGGCCCCCCTGACCGCAGCCCACCCACCCAGCCCCCGCAGCTGTCCCGTCCTTCCCTCCCCACAGCAGACACCCAAGCACAAGTCCTCACCATACAGAAGACTTTAATTAACGTCTCCCAACAGGGCCCAAGGGTGTCTCCAGCGGACAGGCCCGGGCTCAGTAACTGCAGTCCTGGGAGAAATTATTTTGCTCCAAACGTGACAGAAGTGAGGAGGTCCTGGTTGAGGAACTCCAGGCCTCAGGGGAGTGGGGGGGCTGTGCCTACATGTGTGTGTGGCACACGTGTGCATGTGTGTACACACACGTAGGGCCCACCTCGGGGGTTAGAAAGGCATCGGTGCCTTTTCCCACCTGGAAATCCACCCACCTGTGTCTCTAAATGATGTGGCTGGACTGTCCTCCACCCCTGAGACCTGGCAGGAGACAGAGCTGGCAGGGGGTCTGCTGTGGTGCAAAGCGGGACCCTGGGCTGATTCAAGGAGCACAGAGCCCTGAGCCCCCGGGCTCTGAACCCTCCACCCACACGGCCATGGCCAGGCCCCCTGCTTGCTCGGGCCCCTGGTCCACATCTCAGCCTCCCACCTCAGCAGAGCAGGTCAAAGTGGAAATTACCCCAATGCTCATTGTCTCACACATCTGATGTTGGAACACCGGAGAGGCTGACCTCGGGCCGTGCAGCACTGCACACGGAGCCCACGGACACGAGGGTCATAGCACCAGCCGTGCGGTGTCATTTACATAAAGGCCCAAACTGCACGCAGATGGGGACGGTCAGTCAGTGCTGCTGAGAGCTAGGCTGGGGAGACACTGACCCCACCAGAGGCGAGCTTTTGGAGGTGATGGAATGTTCTACATCTTGACTGTGCTGGTGGTCATGTTATCTATTTGTCTAAACTCACCAAACTGCCACGTGAAATGGTGCCTTTTATGTATGTAAATTGTACCTCCATAAAGTTGACCTTACAAAGAGCAGAGGGTGATTGTGAAGTTTCAGGACCAGCGGGACAGGTTTTAATTCTTCCATCGATGTGCCTGCCCTCTACCCTCTGCGTGTCCACACGCCCAATATCTCAAGGTCAAACCAAACCTTAGTCCTCCACAACGAGGTCTGAGCAGCCCGCACTCCACACTCTCCCCGGACAGAAACCACCCACCAGGTGCCGTTCAGGGGGGCTGTCCCATACCCCACGGACCCAGGCTCTCTGGGGGCCCTCCCACCAGGGCCACAGGGTGAGCAGAAGGCGGGAGGGCCTCTGCCTCTTCCAAAGCCCACCCTGGTGTCTCCTGTTGGACTCAGGGCTGGGGCTCCTGGGGACCAAGCACTGGGGCTTCAGAGAGACCTGTCTCCTTGGCAACAAAGAAACACAGCTGAGGCGACACAAGCGTGACACGGGCAGTGCCATGGACACATGTATCACAGCTGCACAGATGCCTGAGAGACAGAGAGGGAGGGAGAAAGAGACAGACAGACAGAGAAGGGGGGAGGGAGGGAGGGGAAGAGAGAGAGAGAGAGAGAGAGAAGGGATTGTTGGAGGGAGAGAGGGGATAGAAAAAAGGAGAGACAGACAGAGAAGGGGGGAGGGAGGGAGGGGGAGAGAGAGAGAGAAGGGATTGATGGAGGGAGAGAGGGGATAGAAAAAAGGAGAGACAGACAGAGAAGGGGGGAGGGAGGGAGGGGGAGAGAGAGAGAGAAGGGATTGATGGAGGGAGAGAGGGGATAGAAAAAAGGAGAGACAGACAGAGAAGGGGGGAGGGAGGGAGGGGGAGAGAGAGAGAGAAGGGATTGATGGAGGGAGAGAGGGGATAGAAAAAAGGAGAGACAGACAGAGAAGGGGGGAGGGAGGGAGGGGGAGAGAGAGAGAGAAGGGATTGATGGAGGGAGAGAGGGGATAGAAAAAAGGAGAGACAGACAGAGAAGGGGGGAGGGAGGGAGGGGGAGAGAGAGAGAGAAGGGATTGATGGAGGGAGAGAGGGGATAGAAAAAAGGAGAGACAGACAGAGAAGGGGGGAGGGACGGAGGGGGAGAGAGAGAGAGAAGGGATTGATGGAGGGAGAGAGGAGAGGGGGTAGAAAAAAGGAGAGACAGACAGACAGAGAGGGTGTTCACAGAAGCATCACTCACAAGAGCCAAGATATGGAATCAGCCCAGGTGTCCATGGACGTGTGAATGGACTAGAAAACCTGGTACATGGATCACAACGGAGTGTCAGCCTTAAAAGGGAGGAAATCCTGCCTTTGCAACAGCGTGGATGGACTTTTAGGAGGTTACGCTGAGTGAGAGAAGTCAGACAGAGAAAGGCAAATACTACTTATGTGTGGAGCCTAAAAAGACAGCTCACGGAAGCGCAGAGCAGACTCCCGGGGCCTGGGGTGAGGGCCGTGGGGAGGGCGTCAGAGGCAGCGATTCCTGGTGCGAGATGAGTCGGTTCTGTGTTCTCAGGTACAGCGTGACTGTAGTTGGCGATCCTGTGCTGTGTGCTTGAAAGTTGCAAAGAGAGCAGATCTTCAGTGTTCCCACTACAAACGAAAGAGAAAAAGGAGAAAATGGTGACCCTGCGAGGCGATGGGTGTTTATTAGCTGCACTGTGCGACCATTTCATGATGTACAGATGTGTGAAACCATCAAGTTGTGCACCGTAAATATATACCCTTTTTATTTGTCAATGATACCTCAATAAAGCTGCGAAAAAAGAATGGGGGAGAGAAAGGGAGGGGGGAGAGGGGACAGGACGCAGCACTCGGGGTGGGGACAAACCCGCTGACGACAAGTTGAGCAGAGGGGACGGGAAACCCAGGGGTCCTGCCCGCGCACCTGGGAGGCTCCCGCAGGAGATGTGATCTGAGGGCAGGGCCACGCGGGGGGAGCAGGACCGGACAGGACGGGGTGGGGGGCGCCCAGGCCTGCGCCCACTCTGCTCTGAGGGTCTCCAGGGTGTGATCTGTCATCAGTAGTGTCCCTCAGTGAAGCAGTAGTTGGTCCTTTAAAAATATTTATAGACCTCAAGTACGTATGTAATCAGACGTGTCTTACACAGCTGTAAGGTCATTCATTTTTAATAACTGACTGATGCTTAATGACATGGGATTAACCAGAAGCCTTTCTCTGAGACATGTGACTGGACGGCCCCTTAGCCTTCAGCATCTCTTGCCCACCCTGGGCCCCTGGCAGGGGACAAGCAGGCTGTATCCGTGTTGTGGGGCGATCCTGTGAGGCCACGGGGTGTCTGATGAAATAAGCCCCCTGAGACCCGTTCGCCCACCCCTCAGCGCGTCATCCAGGGGAGGGGCTCTCAGAGCAAGTTCACGAGATGGAATCAGATCCCAGCGGGACCGCCTGGGGCCGGCGCCCAGGCCTCCAACACGACTGCAAGATCACGCCCACTTCTGAGATGAGGAGCTGAAGGCATAGGTGACGTCACCCGCGGCAGCCAGGCCGGGAGGGCCAGGGCTGGAGCCCAGCTGCACCCGAGTCCAGAGCTGCCCCGGCCGCTGCGCGGACGCTGCTCCCCTACGAGTGTGCTGGCGGTCAGGAGACCGAGAACACCAGCCACAGCCATTGCCGTGATGCACCAACTTTTTTTTTTGCGGTACGCGGGCCTCTCGCTGCTGTGGCCTCTCCCGTTGCGGAGCACAGGCTCCGGACGCACAGGCTCAGCGGCCATGGCCCACGGGCCCAGCCACTCCGCGGCACGCGGGATCCTCCCGGACCGGGGCACGAACCCGTGTCCCCTGCATCGGCAGGCGGACTCTCAACCACTGCGCTACCAGGGAAGCCCGAACCAACTATTTTTAGTATTTGAATTTTTGTTTAATAGTTAAAATGCACATGGAACAAAATTCAAAATGAACGAAAACCCACCGTGAAGGTCGAGTATCCCGTCCCCTGCCGCGGGCCTGAGCCTCTGGGACCCGTGCGCCTGACATCATCACCTTCGCCACCTGCCAGGGACTGAGCCTCCTCCTGCATCTCCAGGAGGCAAGCATCTCTAAAGATCAACTCATCTGAGGGCAAAGTCCACCCTGAGCACACGGCAGATGGGCTTGCGCAGAAAGTCACAGACCCGAGAGCCACGTGTTTTACAAGAATGTTCGTGTTCTGGATCCCGCGGGGGTGTTAACACAGACCAGGCAGCCTAGTGCTCTTCTAAATGCTGGAAAATGCCGAACGCCGACAGCCAGGTCAGGGCTGCGGTTGGACGCGGCTCAGCCTCCCGGCCCCACAGACTGGAGAGGAGGGGCGGCCCCGGGCGGGCTGAGCTTCGAGTCCCGTGTCCCGGCTCTGCCACTTCCAGCTGTATGACCTCAGGCTCCTCCCCCCAAAGTGGGGATCCCACTGGGGCCCCTTTAAAAGGCCGTCTGGAGACTGAATTAAGTGATGAATGGAGTGTCCAGCTGAGCACCTCGCCCAGGAGAGGGCTTGTTTGCACTAGGATGGCAGCTTGTTTGCACTAGGATTTCCAGGGCTGGGCGGAGGAAGGTGGTCGGTGTGAGCCCATCGCCCCGCATGTCACCGCTGACCAGTGCGTGCCCTTGAGCCAGTGGCTTTGCCCTCTCTCAGAAGGAGGAGCCGCCCTCGCTGCCCCTACCGGCTGGCGTTTTATACCACGTCTCACTCCGTCCTCAGGGCAGCATTCGGAAGCTGGAGGCCCCTGTCCACGTGGGCCATGCTCGCCTCAGCCGGAACAACGTGTCCACTCTGAACCTGTGTCTGACAAAGGAAATGGCCCAACGACACCACATCTGGAGGGGCCCGTAGGCAAGGTTTCCAGTGGGAGAAATGTCCTGGGAACACACCCGCTGTCCCCATGCCCACATCCCTGTCCAAACCGATCCACACTTCCTGGACCTATAGGGAGGGGATATGCTCACCGGGCTCCCCTTGCCTTGGTGACAGACAGGTGGCACCGGGGAGAGGGATCTGAACAGAGATGAGCTGCAACTTTGTCGGAATCGACCTGCTTCCAGGGTGAGAATTCAGCCCACACTTTTTGGAATGGTTCCCACCAATTCTGAATTCATTTTCCATTGCCGCACCCGCGTCGTGTGGGCAATTCTCAGTTAAACGCACAAATGGCGGATGGCACTCTTGCGGGAGCCGCACGCCCATACTGAGTGCACTCTCCCTTCCAGGCGTGGCTCCGGGCCCTGCTGCCTGGCACAGCGGGATGTGAATCCCACTCCCCGCCGAGGCAGCCCAGGCCAGGCCACCGGCTGCTGCGACAGAACTGGGCCTGAGCACATTTCAGCCCCTTTTCCAATAAACATCCCCGGCTCTGGAAGGAGCACCTCGTGTCGGCGATTCAGTGGCGGCGTGTCTGTGGCCTGGCAGGGTTCCCGTCCAAACAACAACGCCTCGCAGAAAAAACAAGCAAATTGCTCACACACGGAGCAAGCCGGAGCTGTCAGGCCCTCGCCCTGGGACGACCTCACTCACGCTCCACTGCCCACCCTCAGCTGGCATGCGGCACGTGCACAGAACCCACTGCCCCAGAGCGAATGGGCAGATGGGAGAGGCCAGCAAGGCCAGGCCCTGCTGCATGAAGACCCCCTTCCTCCCTGCCTTGCTGCTGGGCGGTAAGCGGGACCCGGGTGCACCGGGGAGAGGCCCCTTCCTGGAGTGAGAACTGCCCCTGAGAGGCTGGGGCAGGACACACACAGCTTGTGGATGGCAAGTCCCCAGAATTTTGGGGTCAGCCCTCAGACGGCAGAGCTGGCTTCCCCGTAAGTCCCCAAGAGTCAGATGATGATCTGACAACCTGGGGCTGGGAGCCTGTGTGGGAACCGTTCAGTCCCAGCCTCTGATCTGCTGTGTGGTGGGCGGAACCCGGAGAGTGAATCGTGGGGAGGTTCCCTGAATCTGGGAAAGACCAAGAAAGGGTTTAGGGAATCCAGCTTTCTCTCTAATGAAGACACTGGGTGTCCAAGAAGGGGGTGACCTGACCACCTCACGACTGGCGTTAGAGCTGGGACCAGATCCAGGCTAACGTGCTAAGGAGAAACTCTCAGAGCAGGGCGTAGAAATACTAAATACAGCCCGGGGGATGGAGACCCTCCTGTGCCTTTGAGTCTAACCAGTCAGTATCCAGCCACACTCCCTCCTGGGCCAGGCCTATGATTAGTCAGTCATCGGTCCGTTCCCTCACTCACTTACAGGCATATCCTCCAGGCTGGGCTCTGTTTTGTGCCCAGATGTGATGGAGAATAAGGGTGGCTGCAATTAATACCACAACTTACCATGACCACCTCATTGTGGAAACACAAGCACCACAGTGACCCAAGGCATCGTACACCCGTGGAATCTTCTAGTTCTCAAATAACCGCTTGCTGTGGCCCTGCAGGTCCCCAGGTGACAGGTGGGGAAGTCCTGGCCCTGCTCATAACCCGATCTGCATGTGGCCAAGTGTGGTATCATTCCTTATCCCTCATACGTGCAAAGCCTCATTTATAAAGTCATTCTGTTGGACCAGATGATCTATAATGCCTCCTATTTCTATGAGAGTCTATTCTTCTAAGGAAGACAGGACTGACTTTGTTTCCCGCTCCATACACCTAAGCTCACTAAACAAAGTCACTGTGCTTGGGTTCTGCTTGTTTTCTTTCAGGGAGGACGGGCTCTGGGAACAAACTTCCTGGCTGTGTGACCTTGGGAGTTTCTTTAGCTTCTCTGTGCTCCACATATAAACTGAGAATAGCGTCTACTTGATTTCTTGATATTGTCTAGAGGACAAACAGAAGAGTTCATGCTAAAAAGGACTTAAAACAGTGCCCTACGGACACTGTCATTATCAGTATTACTAGGAGCGGAAGTCATGGGAGTTGCTCATTCATTCAATAACTTCCTAAAAGGTCAAGACCCTATGCTAGGTGATGAAGGGTAGGAAGATGAATCAGACATTGATCCTGCAGAAAGGGGAATACTCAGGAAATTAGAGAACAAAATAAATATGAAAATACCATCATCCCTGGACACACGCGACAGAAAACGAGATGCCGCGGGCACTCAGGAGGAAAGAGATCGATGTTGGCTCGCATGATAGGGGAAGCATCCTGGAGGCTTATTGAATATGAGTTTGGGCCAAAAAGGACAGAGAGAAGTTGGGTACTTGAGGCTCTTGAAACTCTAGCCCTCATTGACGGAGGCATTTGGGGTTTGTTGCTGCCTGTCATTGGCTGCACTCTCTAACTTTCAGAGGAAGGTGGCAGCCACTCCTCGGAGGACCTCAGACCACACTCAGGAAGGTATGGGGACTCTGATGGTCAGAAGGACAAAGATTGGAGGGGCTATTTCAGAAGGTTGAATCGTACGTAGAACCAGATCCTGGAAACCACCTTCTGAGTCTCCTTTAGATTTATCACATGCTACCTCTCTTCCTTCACCTCCCACAGGACTAGGTAACGACTGGGCCCGAGGCCCAGGCAGGCTCTGGAGAATCTCACCCAGCAACGCTGACCAGGCATTGCAGGGCTCGGGACACCGCGTACGGGTCTGTGCAGGGTACGGGGAAAACAGACCTGGGTCTTTGACCCGATGACCTCGTATTCCAGTGCGCAGACAGCTCATGACGTGTGGGATGGCGAGGGAAGGTACTTCTCGGTAGGAGGCCCCACAGCTCGCTGCCTACGACCACAGGCAGATAGCTGCCCACTCTGATCGAGGCCCACGGTGGCCCTAGACTACAGAAAAGTTGTGACCCAGAGACGCAGTGCCAGGGACAGTGGATGGTCTCCGCACCCCTGAGAGCTTAACGTGCAGGCTTCTGTGGAGAAGCAGGTCTCAGCTCCAGCTTTCTGCCCCACTCCTGCCCTGGACTGTCCAGGAGCCACAGAGGTTCTGATGAGGCTGCAAACCCATCAGAGTCCTGGACTTCAAATTGTGGGAAGGTCATGGCTCATTCCAGAGTCCTAGAGGGACATCAGTGCCCTGGGCCACAGCCTGAGCGCCCCAGGGATGGATCTTCTGGGGCCTTATTCTAAAGGGGCTGGTTAAGGGGTCCTGGGATACCCCAGGCGGAGCCCACACAGGTTGCGCCTGAATTCTTGTGGAGGATATAACATAGGTCTCCCTCCAACACCTACCTCCCATCCAACCCCATGTCTCACATCACGGTCTTCATGGTGCCTCCTGGCCCCTGGGGCAATCATCCTGCCCAGCCACCCTCAGGAGCCCAGCCAGAGCCCAGGGTCGGAACTGAAAAGACACCAAGTCCGCCATCTGGGATTTGCCACGTGTGCCACTTAGCCTGAGTGTGACTGAGAACATCTGGACTTCCCTGTCAACCAGTCGGTTAAGTGTCTCCTAGCTCCCTCCAGAGTCAATAACAGCAAATCAGGCAACCACCCCCTCAGCCCTGGCATATGCTGCTTGTCTCTGAAGCAGTGATTCCACCTGCCTCAGTGCCTTCCCCACGCCTTTCCACGGACAGGTATCGACCCTCCCCTTCACACTGCAGGATGCCTGGAGGGCGGGGACCAGGGGTCTCCAATCTCTGTGAGGGCTGTGCAGCCCCTAGAGGCAGTGGTTTCCCTGGGAGACTAGGCTTCCAGGAGAAAGGATCTTGCCTTTCCAAGTCAACCAGGGAACCATGACAAATAGAGATTGTGTCTCCCACATCTGACCAACAGATGGGGAAGTAATGTGTCCCCACCTGACCTCAAGACTTGGGAGACTGTGTGTCCCTCATCTGCCCAGTAGATGAGGAGTCATATCCCTCCCATCTGACCCGCAGACCAAGGGCTATGCTCCCCCATCTGACCCACAGACCCAGGGCTATGCTCCCCCATCTGACCCGCAGACCCAGGGCTATGCTCCCCCATCTGACCCGCAGACCAAGGGCTATGCTCCCCCATCTGACTAGAAGGTCAAGGGCTGTGTCTCCTCCATCTGTCCAGCGGGTCAGGAACTGCCTCCGCCATCATACTGGATGATGCCCTGGGGTCAGGAGCTGTATCTCTGTGACCAAGCTGGGTACTGCCTTCTCAGTGGAGGGCACTGCACACAGTTCCCTGTGTCGGAGCCCAGGCTCTGCTCAGCGGGTGATGAAGAGTGCGTCACTGACCGGCAGATGCATGAGCTGGACTCTGATCGCTCTATTGGCCAGGAGAGCTCGAAACATCTGATCTCGGGGGACTTACCTGAACAAATGAGTAACCCCCACAGCTGAGCAAACAGAAGGAGACAGTGATGCCTCTTTTTTAAAGAAGAAAATATCACTCACAAGATGAGCCAGGAAATAGTGTCATTTATTTTAGTCTCAGTGCAATGGCAAATAAGTCAGTTTCTCACCAGAGGTGCTCTGGAAAAAAAACAGCAACAACAACAAGGAGACAGATGGATGTTTGCTCTGACAGGAGGGTGTTCTGGTTTTCCTCTTGAGGGCCGTGAGCAGAGCCCCACCTGCAGATCCCTGTCCCACACCCTCCTCCTCGGTCTCACGGTGACTCAGAGCAAAGCCTCTCTTTCCTAAACCCTCTTGGTGAGCAAAGCGAAGCTCAGAGCAAATGTTCTAGAAAATTATTCTGACCCCAACTTGACGCACGACCTTGAATATACAACTTAATCTCTTAGGAGTCAGCGATGCTGCCTGTCAGGTTGGGACCAGGTTAGATGCCTGAGGTCTCATCACTCTGTCTGAAGATCCAGACGCCGCAGAACACATCCCAGGGCTGGGGCACTGCGGGGTCCCCAGTGTTTGGCTCTCTGCCATCACAGCTTGATGCGCTGCGCCAGTCACTTGGCAGTTTATAGAGCTCTTCACATCCTCCACAACGAGAAGCAGGGACAAGAGGCCCTGCTCGGGTTGGCCCTGGGCGCCGGGGTCTCTGCCCTGACCGCCGCTTTCCCCCATTCCCTCTCTCACGGATGAGGGCTCACAAGGCCCCAGTAGTCCTTTGGCCCCCAGATGCCATGGCCTCCATAGGCTTTGAGGGAGAATTCAAAGGCTGTGCTCTAGTTCCTCACCTCATGTCCCACTAGTATAAAGATATTGCGGTATTGATTCCCAAAGCCACACAGATTCAGGGCCCATTCCTCACTGCCTGGAGCTGGAAAGGATGGAATCATTGGAGTCATCGGCTGTCCTCAGGCCACGGCTTCAGGCAGGAGCATGGGCCACAGATGCCCGGGGCCCCTCCCAGGAACAGGGAGTCGGGAGGAAGGGAAGGGGGTCACGGGCTGGAGGGAGCCGCTGTGGGCCACGCCGTGCCGTGTGCTTCACAGACATGTCCCCCTGGGACCGCAACCGCAGCCCTGCAGGGCAGGCGGGTGCCCAGTGGACGGAGGGAAGCCGTGACAGGTGCAGGGAGATATAGAGCCTGTCCAGTCAGGCGAGAGGCGAAGCTGGCAGCCAAACCAGCTTAGCCTGTGGGCAGCGCTGGGCACACCAGAGGGTCTGCTTGGGATGAAGGGTGGATGCGAGGGCAGAGGCAGCATGAGGCCCGGCAGAGCACCTCCTGCATGCTTTCCACGCTCCCAACCCACTCTTCTGACTCCACCACCCAGCGCTTGTCTAAGGGGTCAGCTCAGCACTCGGGAGTGGTGCCCAGTGGCCCGAGGGGAGGATCACCCATGGCTGCCTCGACCCGTCTCCCCCGCTGTCTTTCCCGGAGGCCGCCATGTCACTCTCCTCGCTGGCCCGCGAGCCCACCAAGCTCGTTCCTGCCTCCGGGCCATCCCATGTGCCGTTCCTTGTGCTGGCATACCCCTCCTCTCACCCTCTAGGGGCCTCCTCTCCATCCCTGGGCCTCAGCTGGAGTGTCCGTCTTCGGGGGCCCCTCGCGACCACACTGCCTCTGTGGGTCTGCTGCCACGTCACTGCACCTGTGTTTCCTGCCGATGATTCGCTTGTCAGGGGTGACGTCTGCTCTGTCTCCCCCGTGCTAATCTCCACGAGGCCAGAGGCCCCAGGCTTTGCCACAGCTGTCACCCTCCTGGTCCAGTGCCTGGCATGCAGGAGTGGCTCCACACACACCTGGAGAACAGACAGACAGACCCACGGTACCTGGAGAACAGACAGACCCACGGTACCTAGAGAACAGGCAGACAGACCCATGGTACCTGGAGAACAGACAGACCCACGGTACCTGGAGAACAGACAGACCCACGGTACCAGGAGAACAGGCAGACAGACCCATGGTACCTGGAGAACAGACAGACCCACGGTACCAGGAGAACAGACAGACCCACGGTACCCAGGTACCACGGCTGGACCATGGTGGGAAGGTGCTACACGTAGCACCTGGAGGCAAGCTGGGCAGGCAGGCCTCAGGAGATCCAGGGACAGTCCCCAGGCGCCTCCCTTCTTGCGGCCGTGCTACCCAGGACCTCACAATGTCTGCACCCAGCTGGAGGAAGGGGGGCCCAGGCCCCAAACCCCAAGTGAAGAACATGCATTTTGTTCACACCTGCTGCCTAGAGCACAGTCGCCTGGCCACACCTGCTACCACAGGAGGCTGGGAATGCGGTCTAATTATGTGCCCAGAAGGAGAGGAAGCATGTTTTTTGGTGAATGGGTGGCCGTCTCTGCCACAGGGTGTCTTACTGTTGGGTGTAAGTCTGGTGCTGGGTGAAAAGAGAAAAAAAAAAGAGGTCTGTGGGTTTCCTTCTAAGTTGTACCGACTAAGGGCTCTGAACTCAGGGCATCCAGCGTAGGTACTCATCAGCTAAACATGTGCTTCTCAGGCAGTCCCCCGGGGGACATTTTTCAGAATCTTGCTGAGATCCAAGAGGACGGGGAACTATAGGCCATCTTTCAGACCACACTGTGTGAACCCCCCACCATACTGCTTCCTGCTTCCCCCCAAGGGGCGCCATGTGCTCCCAGCGCCCTCTGCTGCCCACTGGTTCCCTGGCCGTCCTGCAGCCGTAGGAACTGTGCGTGGGTGAGATGAGACTGTCCTCTTCAGCAAACCCCCGGGGGACCCATTAAAGAAATGTATTGCCTGAAGTACTGAGCTAGGGGTTGAGGAGGACTGGTGAGTAAGAAGTGTAATCAATTGTTTCTAATTAAAACGGAAATAATACAGAACATTACCACGGATGGTGGGTGAGTTCTGCAGCCTCCAGTTATGGCTGAAGGCTGCTTAAGGTGACCCGGAACTGGAGGAATGTAATTGCTGATTCATGGCTCCCCAGTGGTCACGGCACCAGCTCCCATCCTGCAGACCGACGTTTTCTCCTTCCTCAAGTGCTCCCTGACCCCGCCTGCCCATTGGATTGGCCATTCCTGCTGTGGGTTCACATCCTGGGGCATTTTGTCAACGCCCAGGGACCAGATTCCACCCACAGAGGATGTTTCAAGAGCGCAGGCTATGCCTACAGAATGTGTGACCACCGAGTCACAGCCCAGCTCCACCACGTGCACCCCCACCACCTGGGCGAATGATTCCCTTCTCCTAACCTTTCCACGCCCCCACCCCCGACACACACACACCGGATGTGGTGAAGGGTTGCTCGGCTCACGCAAGCGTTCGGGCAGCATCCTCCTCCCGGGAGGAGAGGAAAGCCTTCTCGCCTCTGCTTTTAAAACCTCCCCCATGATCTGTGATTTCTCTGCTCAGGCAGGTCTGGGACCTGGGCTCCCCGTTATCCTGGATACAGAGCCAACCACACAGCTAATTCTTTCCTGTGCTGATGCCCCAGGGGCTGTCACAGGGGAACACACAACAGGTGTGAATTTGGTGTCTTACGCTGCAGATAGGTGAGTTCTTGAGCCTGCATAAATTATCCATTAATATTTGTGAGAGAAGAACACGTAACTGAACACGCTCGTCAGGCACCTCCTCTGTGCCAGGGGTTGAGCTACGGCCCTGGCGGCTTTCATTATTATTGCTGTCATCACCTCACCCCCCACCCCGCCCCTACAACAGCTCTCCCCGGTGAGCACACTTGTTATTCCACGTTAGAGATGAGGACACTGAGGATTAGAAAAGGGAAGTCAGGGCCTCCCTGGTGGCGCAGTGGTTAAGAATCCGCCGGCCAGTGCAGGGGACACGCGTTTGAGCCCTGGTCCGGGAAGATCCCACATGCCGCGGAGCAACTAAGCCCATGCGCCACAACTACTGAGCCTGCCCTCTGGAGCCCACGAGCCACAACTACTGAGCCCACGTGCCACAACTACTGAAGCCCGCACGCCTAGAGCCCGTGCTCCGCAACAAGAGAAGCCACGCAATGAGAAGCCCGCGCACCGCAACGAAGAGTAGCCCCCGCTCACCGCAACTAGAGAAAGCTGAGCGCAGCAACAAAGACCCAACACAGCCAAAAATAAATAAATAAAATAAATACATTCATTTTTAAAACAGAAAAGAAAAGGGAAGTCAGAAGGCCACGTAGTTGCAGGGCTGGAGCCCAGGGTCGCTGATCCCCGAGCCACGTTCCCAACGATTCCAGAGGCTGCAGAGGTCCAGGTCTCCAGCCACCAAGGCGGTGCCCCAGGAACAGCTCAGGAGAAATGATAAGGGGAGGGAAGGGGAGACCCAGGAAAGCAAAGAGAAGGGGAGGGTTTGCGGGGCACGGAGGGACCCCTCCTCTGGATACCCCGGCTGCGTTCCCCACCCTGCTCCACAGCCCAGGCCCGTGGTTGCCCCCATGATGCTCTGGGGGTCCTGGGGACTGTGTCCCTCCACCATGGTTGCCCCCATAATGCTCTGGGGGGTCCTGGGGACTGTGTCCCCCACCGGTGGTGAGCTTGGTACTTGGCACACGCCCAGAAGGCTTTGACGAGGAAGGAGGGATGTTGAGGCCCCCAGGAGACTCCAGAGCTGGCCACTGCGAGCCCCGGGTTTCTGGTCCAGCCTCTGAGCAGAGGCAGCAGGCTCTCCACTCGCCCTTCAAGGACCATGCAGGTTCCACCTCCTCCCCTCCCGGCGCCCAGGACATGCAGTGAGTGACAGGACCCCCACTTTCCACAAAGGGCACCCAGGCTCCTCCGAGAAGTTCAGTGACTGGACGGACATTCCTGGCGGCGGGGCACCCTCAACCCTCCCCAGCACCCCGTCAGCCTGGGGCTCTTTGCAAGACTGTTCATTAATAAATACTGGGCCATCAGCAAAGTACCAGGAACAAGCCCCCGCAGACTGAGCCCATCTGAAAACTTGCTGCCTTGGGTCCGCGGCTCAGCCACCTGGAGAAGGGCCCAGCTCCCCCAGAAGCACAGGGCCGGACGTCTCATCGTGGTGGATGAAGGACAAGAGATTCGATTAAGCAGAGTCCTGCAAGCGACTGAGAATTGATTTGGATATAAATAGATGGCACGAAGCCCGTCCTGGTACCGCAGAGGCCCAGCCCCTCCCGCAGGGTCACGCTGAAAGACGCGTGAAATTGCAGTCACTTTTAAACCCGATTAGTGCCGTGACTCCTGACGCGGACGACCACAGCTGAGCCGGGTCTCAGGACAGAGAGACTCAGCTGGACTCGGCCCCAGGTCCCCTCTCGGTCTCTGTCTCTGTCTCTCTTTTATCTATCTATCATCTGTCTGTCTGCCATTCTATCTATTTATCATCTATCTAGTTATCAACCCGTCTCCCTCTCTTCCCATCTGTCATCCATCTGTCTGTCTATCCGCTGTCTCTGTTATCTGTCATGTCTGCACATCGTGTAAACTTTCTTTCCCAGTTTCACTCCAAGGGGGAGGAGACTTCATTATTCATTAGTCCTCAAGGCCTCTGGACCCATCGATTTCGTTTCTGGCTCCCCCCCGGATCCGGTACATGGATTCTGGTTTGAGCCCATTAAGTCTCTTGAATAATTAATACGGCGATGTAACCTGAGCCAAATGAACAAAAGTTACCTTCTGCTTAGGGAGTGGGAGAAAAGAATTTCCCTAAGGCCGTTTTCCGAAATCCGTTACTGTCACCCCAGCCCTTGAGAGGAGCGTCTGTCTCGAAGGAGGAAACTTCCAACCGTTCCTCCCAGCCCCTTCCCGATGGGAGGAAAACAGTGCCCGGTTCTGCTGCGCCAGGAATCGCGAAGGCTTCCGCAGGTACGGCACAGCTGACGACGAATTCATGCCTGGTGGCCCCTGCACCGCTGATGGCCAGGTCCTTCTCCAG
Organism: Delphinus delphis; assembly: GCF_949987515.2. Classification (NCBI taxonomy): domain Eukaryota; kingdom Metazoa; phylum Chordata; class Mammalia; order Artiodactyla; family Delphinidae; genus Delphinus; species Delphinus delphis. Next base: position 78,675,115 of record NC_082699.1, read on the forward strand.
AGGCCTCGCCTCTGCCTGCCTCTCCCGCCTCTGTGCATGGGAGCGGGGAGTCTCAGGTCTGAGCGTCACCTGGGGCCCCGGGCTGATGCTGCGCTGCGGGCCCCACACCACGTGCTCTCAGAAGGCCCGTGCATTTGTCCCCAGGTCACACAGTTAGCATGGGAGGTAGCAGGCACTGTGACAGAATGAAAAGCCAAAGTCTGACAACCAAGAAAAGAGTCCGGGGAAACGGGTTAGGACGTGACATGAAAAGCCCCATCGTGGGATCTGGGGAGACACTCGCCTGATCCTGGGGCACGTCCTGAGGCTGTGGCTTTTCCACGGTCCAAGCAGAACCACTCAGTCCCATCAGGACCGACCCACAAGCCAGCAGGGGCCGCGCCCTTTGTTTCCGGGGCGGCAGGAATCTGCATTTCCAGAGCCCCCCACCCTGCCCAAACTTTGATGCTGATGGCCGCCTAGGACATAGAGCCCCAGCTCCCTCATGGCACGAGGCCCTCCGAGAAATGCCCCCCGTAGCGCTGCATCACCGCGGACCCCAAAGGTCCTGTGACACCGGCGTCTTGTCACCCGTGTCACAGGCTGGCCTCCAGTGCCACGCCTTCCTGGTCTCCATCACCCGCCACACTCTCTGCCCCTGCAGGGACTCTGCCCCGGCGTCCAGCTCACTTCACGCCCTGCTCCCGCTCTCGGGATGCCTCGTGTATATTTCATGTGCTGCACTTGGCACATCATAGAAAGGTCCTGCTTCCGTTCTGTGACCCCACCAGACTGCATGCCCCAACATTTCTCTCTCCCTGCCCTTGGTATTATCTCTGACCCAGAGTAAATTTTTGAGTGGCTAAGTAATCATGGATAAATGCCAGTAAGAAGCATTAAGCGGGGTGGGGTGCTGGGGTCTGGTTGGAATCCTCTGTCTTCTTCTGAAGACCACCTCACCAGGAAGGGATTTAAGAGAAGCCACCCCTCCCTCAAAGCATCTGTGGCCTTGCAGACCTGGAGGATGGGGACACAGTCACATCGATGGGTCATCACCCCACTCCACTCTGACCTCATCTTAACTTACATCTGCAAAGACCCACTTCCAAATAAGGTCACATTCACAGGTACCCAGGGTTAGGACTTGGACGTATTTGGGGGGGGACACATTTCAACCCACTACACCCATTTTAGAGATAAGCAAACCAAGGCTCAGAGCATCCAGGAAATGTTCCAAAGGCTGTGCAGTTCATTGGTGGCCCAGCCTGGACTCAGCTGAGCCTCACCCACTGCCCACACCTTTGTCTGTGCCCCCTCCTTACCAGGGGACACCAGCGTCTCTCCACAGCCTGTCAACCGCATCCTTGCTAATACACGATGAGCAGAAGCCCATGTGGGGCAGCGACTCTCTTACATTTTAGGTTCTGTGCTCGGCATCCCACCTTCCTGCTTATCATCTTCAGGTCACCCCACCAGGTAGCTTTATTCTCCCGTTTCTCCAAGTGGGAGGGCTGGGGCAGGTCTGGAAACAGAGGTGACCAGCCTTGCGAGTCCCCTGGGGGAGGCAAGTATGGGAGGATAAATTGGAGGTGAGGCTAGGAAAATGTCTGGGACCAGATTCCCTGGACTCTCCATTCAAGTGGAAAGAGGCACCATCCCCACGAGAAGAAAACAGAACCGTGATCCCCGCAAGTCTGATGGGCCTGAAATCAGGCCACTGAGCTTCACCCCTCACTTCACAGGCAAGGAAAGCTGGAGTCCATGGCTATCTCAGGGCTTGTCCACTGGATAATCGGCCCCAGCCCCCCGCTGCAGCTCTGTGCATATGCCACAAATAGATTTCATGTGCTGATATGATACATGTATGTGGGTTTTTTAATTGGCATTGATTATTCCTCATCCTGCATAAAAAAATGATTAGACGTATCTTTGGAGAAAATGCCCCACGTTACCCATTTGAACTTCTGTAGCATTTGTGCTTCACAGCTGCACTTAAACACTGAGTCCCTGAAGCAGCGTCATTAGGTGGACCAGACAGAGGTTATTGCCAAGACCCTGTTTTCACAGGTGAGGACCCTGAGGGACAGAGAAACTGATTAGATCGTCCTAGGAAACAGAGCCCGGATACACCAGGGTCTGGCCCAGAACCCAGTCCTAACCCCACAGCACCGTGGATCTCCCGTCCAAGGTCAATGCCAAGGGCAGCTGGAGTCACCAAAAACCCATATCCACCCGGGGCACAAAGAGCCATCTTCTCAATTACTTCATCAATAGACATTCACTGAGCATCTGTTTCAGCCAAGCTCGAATGTTCAAGAATCCCATCTCTTCACCCCCAATACGGTCAGCCAAGCACAGCTGCGTATGTGCCCAGCCACGTGTATGTGTGTGTATGTGCCCAGCCGTGTGTGTGTGTGTGTGTGCCCAGCCGTGTGTGTGTGTGTGTGTGCCCAGCCATGACGCGGCCAGCAGCCATGGCTCCAGCTCATGAGACAGAAGTCCGTACGGCCACAATGTGTGCCCCCCCAATAAAGCACAAAATAAGTTGTGTGGTCATTTCTGAAATGTGGTGCCCACGTTCCGGCTGCTCCTGGGTCCCTGATATGTTATCTGCATCCCTCACACAGAGCCTCTGGCATGAGACTGAACACAGGCTGGGGGTGGCGGTCACGCCTGCACCAAGGAGGGGCCCTTCATCTCAGAAAAGGGCCTTGGGTGCCGTAATTTATTTCGGGATTCCTCCCACCCCTGAAATAGGACCAAACTGGGGACGCACTGAGAATGACCTTGGATCCTGGTGGAACTGAGACAGTGTCACACGCCCCACCTTCAACACACACACACACTCACGCACACTCACATGCGTGCTATTTTCACAGTGGAAAGAGCTGCCTGTTGATTTCCGTCTGGGACACCAAGAAGAGCATCAGTGTAAGGGCAAAAATGATCCTATCCAGATGGTGACACGCACACGCACGCACACACACACGCACACACACGCACACACGCACACACACACATCCTGGTCCTTCTGATAAAGAAAGAAACTTGCTCACCTTTTAGTCCAGCCTCTACTTAACAGTTTGACTTTCTTGGTTTCTCAACAGATCAACCAATCGACTAACCAATCAGCTCAACCAGTCGACTAACCAATCAGCAAGCACCTTCCCTGACACCTTCTCTGCACCGGGGAGCCCTGCCAGCCTCCAGTGCGCAAAACTGAGTCCGGTCCTGAAGGCTCTCAGCGCTGGGGAGGCCGAAGGCAGGACACGCTTAAAGCTATTCCCTAGGAGACGGCTCTTGCGGTGTGCGCGCAGCCCCCAGGTTGCACACAGTAGGTCCTCAATCAGCGTGCGCGCAGCCCCCGGGTTGCACACGGTAGGTTCCCCATAAGCGCTAGTTGCTTGCTGGCAGGGGATGCGGTGCACGCCTGGAGCCTCTGATGGGCTGGGAGCCCCGGCTGCCGTCCAGCCGCAGTGTCAGCTGAGGCAGACATGTGGTACAGGGGGCTCGGTCAGCCCGGAACCTCCCAGGCCCCGGCCCCCCGTCCCCGGGCCCAGCTGTGGGGTCAGCGCTCGCTGATGCCTCCCCTCTGTGGTGTGGGGACCTGGAAGACGCTCAGTAAATGTTAGCAGTACGGCAAAACCCGGCTTCTGAACCAGCTCATTTTTCTGAGCCCAGAAGTGCCTGGGGCCTGGATGGGGAGTTGTCAGAGGTGATAAATGGATCATTCCCGGAACGAGGGGGCCCTGGGAAAGACGTTTTAAAATTGGAAGCATGGGGTTTTTATTTATTTATCTCTTTATGCCCTGCCTTGTTCAAAAAGGATTTAAGACAGCTTATGAAGATTCACAAACTAGAACAAAGAAATATAAATGAACAGGCTGGGAGAGGGAAGCAGGGCTGCACAGCGAGCGCTGCCAGGTCAGGAGGCCGCCGAGCCCACGGGGGACCCAAGCCACGCTCCACCTCCCTGAGCCTTGGCGCCTCGAAATGCTGCCGGGACCCTGTGTCTCCAGTTCGGGCCTCCTCCACCACACCGAGGATGCAGATGCCATGTCTTTGAGCTTCACACTACATGCGTACGTGGGTGTGCGCACACATGCACCCATCACACGCATGCACACCTTGGACACATGCAAGCACGCATACATACACGCACACACATGCACACCTTGGACACATGCAAGCACGCATACATACACGCATGCACACGCTTGTGCATATGCACACACGCCACACACGCACAACTATACACATATGCACGTGCATACGGACACGCACATATCACAGACATGTGTGCGCACGCAACACACACGCACACCTGCACACTCACACATACAAACATGCACGTGCAACACACATGTATGCACACGCATGCACATATACACACGTGCACATCCCACAGGACAAAGCCTCCTCAGAAGTGGCTGTGTGCTTTCTGCACAGAGAACCCTGGTTGAGTAGCAAACCCCTGATATTCAGAGACCTGCAGACCCAGCCAGGCAGGTGGTCTTGAGCTCAGAGATTTGGTCACGGTCCCTTAGGAGAAGGACCTCATCCTCTCACACACACCCGTGGACCTCACAGGGGAGACAGATAAAGAGTCTGCCTTTTGTGGTTGTTCTAATTTAAGAGACCCCAGATTAACTGTAATCCTCTGCATGTGACCTGTTTCCAAAGCTATCTATACCCATCCCCCATCCATTTCCTCACCCACTTACTGCAGTGGATAGAATGGGTCCCCCAAGATATGCCCATGCCCTAAACCCCAGAAACTATGTATGGGACCTTATTCAGAAAAGCGGTCTTTTCTGATGTAATTAAGGATCTCAAAATGAGATAATTCTAAATTTAGGGCAGACCGTATTCCAATGGCTGCAGTCAGACATAGAAGAGAGCCAGACGCAGAGGGACACCTGGGATGCGGGGAAGGCCACGTAAAGACAGAAACACAGACTAGAGTGATGTTGTCATGGCCAAGAAATACTTGGGACCACCAGAAGCTGGAAGAGGCTGAAGGACGCTCCCCTGGAGCCTTCAGAGGAGCACGTCCAGCCAACACCTGGGGGCTTCAGAGGAGCACGTCCAGCCAACACCTTGATTCCTGACTCCTGGCCTCTGGAACTGGGAGAAAATGAATTTCTATTGTTTGAAGCCGCCCAGTTTGTGCCAATTTGTTTGGTGGCCACGGGGAACTAATACACTTACTTACTCTGTTATTTCTAAAATGCAATAAGCACTCGTAACCCCACCAGCAAAACAGAGCCACGCGGCAACCTGCACTTAACCTTTGTCCCCCGTATCCCTTTCCCCTGCTCCCCCCATCCAGGTAATCTTCATTTCCAACTTGTAATTTTCACCGATTAAACAGACACCGTCACATCCTCCGGGACTTTGACCTGCCTCCCGCGATGGCCAGTGACGGAGCCTCTCTTCCCATCCTCACTGGCCGAGGGGCCTCCTCTGTATTCAGGATGTGGATTTTCCTCGGTTATGTTTGCAGAAAGGGATCGTGTCCCAGTTTGTAACCAGGCTTTTTGGTTTCTTCTGATGAACAAAAGTTCATATAAGACGCAGGGTTCGAATGAATGAATGAGGGAGTGATTTTCAGTCCTGGCCTTTCCACCCAAGTACCACATGACATTGAGGTCCCTTCGATCCAATGGGACCCGGGTTCCTTATTGTCAACGTTAGGCCCTGGGTCTGACTCCTGGCTCAGCCTCCCCTGCCGGGCACTCTGATGCCGCAGGACCTGCTGCACCGCAGGGCAAGAGACTTGCAGGTTACTAGGGGCTTCTTAGACAAAGCAATTTCTAAGCCTCTTTAAATCCTTTCTGAAACATGGTGGCATATAAATAAATAACCGGTTCCGAAGCAATTTCCATCTGCCCTCCCAAGCTGGGACGCTTCCAAGCCGCTGGCCAAGGGCCGCTGAAATTGCCACCAGCCCTGGGGCTGTCCCTCGGCCCCGCACGGCGGAACCCAGCCCCTCCCTGCCCAGCGGTGCCCACTCTGAGACACCAGCTTCTCCGCAGCTGGGATCAATTCGGCTCTGCAGACAAGTAATATCTTTACAGCCTGTATCATTGTGAATCGTCACCAGACAACTATTAATCCTCAATCATACTTTTATCAAGTGTTCTTTTTTTTTTCCTCTCTCTCTCCTCAAGACTGGGAATATCAATACAGCAGCTATCATGGGTCATTACCAACTGCATCTTCCCCGCTATTACAGCAAAATAAAGCCGGATAGCAAGTGGCTGGAGGAGCAGCCCGATCGACAGCTCACCTGGGGATCCGAGGGAGCTGCCCAGCCAGGTGCTACTGCACTGTCACATCTGGGCACGTATTTCCGCCGCGAACAAAGAACTCGGCAAACGGATGCTGTCGCCCCACTGCAGCCCATGCCCAGCGCCTGCACACGGGGCGAGTCCACGCACCCAACCGTGGCCGTCCCAGCCCAGGGGGAGTGGATCCCACCCAGGACAGATGGCAGGCGGGGAACTGGAGGGCCGGACGGCAGGGTAGCCTCTGAGTTACCGTCTGGACAGAGCTCAGTGGGGCCTCTTAGCGGCAGAACGACGGCAGGAAACGGAGGCCATCATCCCTTTCTCAGAAACTGCCACGGGGATCACGAGACCCAGGGGCCCCAGCCCAGGGCACAAAGCAGATGTGCAGTCACCGTGTGTGAGAGGCAAGGGACAGGGTGGCAGTGACAGAGCTGCAGCAAGGACGGCGCTCCTGCTTGTCAGAGTAACCAAAAGGTGACGGAGGCCAGGCTGGCACCCGGCGCAAATGGCTGTCATAAAATTACCACAAACTGGGCAGCTTCAAACAATAGAGATCTACTCTCTCTGGGCCTGGAGGCTAGAAGTCCTGAGTCAAGGTGCCAGCAGGGCTGGCTCCCTCTGGAGGCCCTGAGGGAGGGTCTGTCCAGCTCCTGGTGGCCGCAAGCACTCCCAGCGCCCCTTTGGCAGACGCAACACCCAGCCTCTAACTTCAGCTTCACAGGATGCCTCCCTGCTGGCGTGTCCAAGTTTCATCTTCTTAGCAGGATAGGTCATTACATTTGGGGGCCCCCTACCCCGGGAGGACCTTCTCTTCCTTTGATTACAGCTGCGAAGACACTGTTTCCAAGTAAGGTCACGCTCACGGGTTCTGGGGTTAGGACTTCAACAAATATTTCTAGGTGACACAAGTCAACCAGTGCCTGGGGCCATCAGCCAACCCCCAAGTGCCGGTCCTGGGTGGGAAGGGTGTTTCCCCATGGCCCTTCCGCTGGGTGGTTACGGCCCAGCACAGGTAACCCCCTCCAGGGGCCTTCCCCCAGTGAGAAGGGGCCACACTGGGCAGCCTGTCCCCATGCCCCTCCCCGTTCTCCACTGAGTCTCCCTCTGGGTTCTTTCTGGGCTACACCTGGGGCACGGGAACATAGACCCCCACTGTGAGCCCGGCCAGCAAATGAGGGCCAGGAGTGATGAGGACTGAGCCTTAACAGCCCACGGCCTGAGCATGGGCAAACCTTCATCTGTAAAAGTCACACTGATGTCCGCAGGGACACTGTACCTGAGGCCAAACATGGCCCTTGGACGGCCAGGCTGCAGCTCTCTTAGAGGGAGGGGGTGGGGAGAAGAGCGGGGAGGGGGAGAGAGCCACACCAAGGGAGATGGGGTCTCCGTCCCCCCCCACGTAGATCTCCAGATGTGCCCAGGTGTGCTTGGGGCTTGCGTCAGAGACCCAGAGAGAAGAATCTGAGATAAAAGTCAAGTGAAGCGCTGTCCGCCTCACACAGGGGCCCGTCCGGAGTGAGAGCTTCCGGCCACCTGCCTGTCACCTCGCGCCCAGGTGGGGAGGCCCGAGCTGCCTCTCCTCTCTCTGGGGGCCAGTCCTTCTGCAAACAGAAGTGCCCGCCGGGCTCAGGGGCCCTGGGAAGGGACTGGAGAAGGTGGAGGTCAGGAAGGGACTGACCCTCCGCTTTCTGCCTTCCCCTGCAGCCCAGACGCAGCCTCAGCACCTTTCTCAACCCAGCGCTGCAGCCAACCGTCGTCCATCAACTGGCCCACGGGCACAGTCCATTTGCCACCCCTGAGCTGTCCAGTGAGAGGGCTGAGGTGTGAGTCGCAGGCAGGTGAGGCCAGGATCCACGCCTGGGCCGGCCCCACCCTGGGACCCGAGTGTAGGGCACACAGGGCCCAGAAGGAGCCACGTTGCTGAGGGAGGGGCCCCTGGGGTTTTAGGCCAGGACAGGCCGGCAGGGATAACCCAGGGCAAAGACGGGAGGTGTGAATGGGCCAGATGAGCCCAGACAGGACGGGCATCGGGAAGGCTCGTTGGAGAGGACAGCAGTGGGCGCGGTGCCCTCCGGCCGCCAGCTCAGGGAAATGCTGCATGTGCCCCAGCAACTAAACTTGGCCGCTCCCCATCCCTTGAGGGTCTCGGCCAGTGACACACGAAGGCATAACGCACCACTGCCCCAAACTGGACGTGCTCTTCCCACCTGCTCTCTGCTACCAATGCCATCAAACTTTAATTAACACAGTGACATGCAGCCTATTGCAAATCAAACATTCACGCTGCCCAGCGGCTCCCAGCCAGCTGGCCGCCTGCTCTGGAGCCACTGTCAGCAGAACGGGCAGGCGCTGCCAGGGAAGGCCTGCAGGGCTTGCAGAGACCGAGGACGGAGGGGTCGCCAACGGCCCTTAATGCCCGCCCTCCGGCTCTGGTCCTCGGCTACAAGCAGCACGGGGCCACGCAGCCTGTCCTCGCTGCCTCTCTTCCGAAAAGTGGGCGGAAGGGGCCGACCCACTCACAGGGCTGCTGAGGGTGGGAAGTTGATTTTTATTATTACAAACACAGCTTAGGGGCGTCCCTGGTGGCGCAGTGGTTGAGAGTCCGCCTGCCGATGCAGGGGACACGGGTTCGTGCCCCGGTCCGGGAAGATCCCACATGCCGCGGAGCGGCTGGGCCCGTGAGCCATGGCCGCTGAGCCTGCGCGTCCGGAGCCTGTGCTCCACAGCGGGAGAGGCCACGGCAGTGAGAGGCCCGCGTACCGCAAAAAAAACACACAGCTTATTTAAACTGTTGTTTCTCATAAGTCATTGAATCTTATCACGGGTCACCATGGTCCCTCTGTTACCTTATTGGATATATCCATTACTGTTGCAGAAAACTTCATGTACCATTAAGTAAGAATTCAAAGTACAGCTGAGAATACAGTTGGGGCTACGGGTGGGTCGCAGTCACGCGCCATCCGCCTGCGGTCCCACGTCCCTCCACGCGGGCTCAGGGGCCTGTGGCCTCGCTCAGTCCCCCGACTGGCCGGCCACCGGCCTTACGAGCACGGTGGTGTGTCTGCTCGGAGACAGACCCTGGGCCCAGCTTGGAAGTGGGGGCTGGGGAGCAGAGGCTGTCCTGGCAGAGACAGGAGGTGGTCCCAGTTCAAAGGGGTGGGACTCAAAGCCACGTGGGCTCCAAACCCGTCTGTCACCTGGGACGCCCGCTGTCTTCTGCAGGGACCTTGAACACCCACACAGACGGCTCTTCCTCCTCCCGAGGTGCCTGGCCTGGCTCCTGGGGTGCCACCCCCTAGGTGCCACGCCCCCTGCACCCCTCCCCAGGCCCCACCACCCTCGGGGTCAGGGTGTGGCTAGCCGGCCAAAGAGAGCGCAAACACCGCGGGCAGTGGCCGCGGGGCAGGAGCTGGTGTGTCACGCGGTCCTCGGACAGGAAGCTGACTGCCCTGAGCCAGCCAGAGACCACGCAGGGACGGGGCCCCCGGGGGAAGGCACAGCCACAGCCCAGGCACAGGCCCAGGGCTCACAGGTGAGACAGGCAGCTCCCACCTGGGGAGCCGGCACCCATCAAACAGAGGCCTCACCAGGCTCAGGGCTCCGAGTCCCAGATCAGGAGCCAGACTGCCGGGCCAAGGATTCCCCACCAACAGCCTGGAGGAGAATTGTGGGGCTGGCCACCCCCCACCCCGCCTCCCTCTTCTCCCTCTCTCTCCCCGCTCCTGTCTCCTCTCTCTCCTCTCTCCCTCTACCTCTCTCTCTCTCTCTAACACACACACACAAGCCTTAAGTGACTTTCCTCACAGCATTTCAGTGATTAAAAGAAAAAAAATACAACTAGGACACTAACCCCAAATATGCAGGGACACATTTATGAAGGAATTTAGGCTTCCAAGTGCACAGTGTAGAGGGAAAAGCCTGCATCTGAATGGAGCGTCTCCAGCACCCCTATGGGAAGTGGTGTGATTATCTCTGGTAAGTGGCAACCCCAAAGGATTCACCCCTTTCCTCCATCTATGCTGGTTCTAGGAATTGAAGGATCTACGATGTACATTCATCCACCTACCCATCCATCCACCTACCCATCCATCCAACCAACACTAATGCATTCATCCATCACTCATCATTGGCCAACCTGTCCATCCAGGCATCATCACCCATGCATCATCCACCCACCCACCCACCCATCCACCCATTAATCCATCCATCCACCCATCCACCCACCCATCCATCCACCCATCCACCCACCCATCCACCCATCCACCCACCCATCCACCCACCCATCAATCCATCCATCAATGCACCCAGAGCCTGACTTCCCACTCTTTCACCCCAGCATGCACCCATGCCTGTATCTGTCCATCATCTATTCCTCCAACCATTTGTCCATTCATCTTCCATCATTCACCACCCGTTTGTCCACTCCAGCCTCCCAACTTTCGTCACCATCACCATCCCTCCATCCACCATCCATCCCTTCACTCATCCATCCATCCGTCGACTATCCACTAAGTGAATATTAATTGAGCCCCGGATATGCTCCGATGTACCAGGTACTGGATAAAAAGATTAAAAAGTAGTGGTCCCTGCTCTCTGAGCACCTCGTTTTCCGATTATCTACCAAATTAAACTCAAACACCTGTGCCTGATAAAGTTCTCCACTGCCAGGCCCAAGTCTTCCTGTCCAATCTCATCACTTACAACAACTTTACACCACTTCCCACAGCCAAACTGGATCACTCTCTGTCCCCTGAACTCACTCTGCCCCTCCTGCTTTGGGACCACTGCCCACACTGTGTCTTCTCTCTGTGATGCCTTTCCCCCATCATTTTTCTCCACCAAGATCCTACCCCTATGTCAATGCCCTGTTTAGCAGCACCTCCTCCAGAGGGCTTCCCTGATTCCCTCAATAAGATGAGCTGGCTTCTTTCTCTGACAGCAATGGTGGAGACCACTGCCTGCCACTGCCCTGCAGAATGGCCGGCTCTTGTGTGAGCTGGTCTGGAGACAACCTCCCCTAGCCCACCACACAGAGCTGGAGCATTGGTGGGTGAGGGGTTGGGGTCTCCCTGTCATGTGTCAGCTGCTGACACAGAAGCCAGGCGGGGTGTGGAGGGGCAGCCCCAGACCCGGAGCGGGAGTTTGAGCTCCACCTGCCCCTCCCCATGTGTGACCGGGCAGGGCCAGCTCGCCATCTGAGGCTGCTTCTTCCCTTCCAAACCCACGCCAGCCCAGCCTCGGTTATCAGGGCGGGGGCAGGTGGGGCCACGTTGCCCAGACCGGGGCTTGGAGCCCGGCGCCCACCTGTTTGCTGCTCTTTGTGAGTTGAGCCTTGGTTTCTCCACCGATCGAACGGGAGTCCTGACGCATCTCCGGGCTCCTGTGGGAGGTCCAAGGCCGGCTCAAGCTGCCGGGTCATTCTGGGGTCCTCACCAGCTCGCGGCCGTCTGTCCTCAGCCCCGCCCCCTGCGGACAGTGCTGGCCATTCCTCCCGCTTGTTCCAGCCTTTAGCACAGTGGAAACACACAGGTGGCTGCTGCTCTAACTAAATGTAAATGGTTACTTGAGGCCTTAGAGAAGATGGGAAGGAGGGGAGGCGGTCAGCCCCGGGCTCTTCCCCTCCCTGTACGCCGTCTCTCCGACGCCCAGCTGGTGCAAGGACCCTCAAAGCCAAGCCCCTCCTCTACCGCCCCAGAGGGACGCCACGGGACGAGGCTGATGTGCCACCTGCCGTGTCCCCCTTGAGCTCCGTGGCCTTGGGCAGGCTGCTCTGACTCTGTTTACTCCCCCGTAAGGGAGCATAAGCCACCCAAGCAAAAGATGGGAAAGGGCCGGGAGGCCAGCCCCCCATAGCAGTGGCCTGCCCTGCCCTCCTCCTCCCAGGAAAAGACGGGGGGCGGGGAGCCAGAGAGCAGACTCGGGCCTCTCTCGTCACCTTCAGGGTAGAGTCCTAAGCGACAAGATGCGGCCTCGGTGCCCAGGACTGCAATGCACACGGCCCTCTGCCGCCTGTGAACTGGCCGTTCTCTGCCAATGAGGGACACGCGAGGCCCCCGACAGCCCTGAGCCGGCGCTGTCCTCGCCGCGATGCACAGACGGGGATCCAGCTCAGAGGGGCCGTGGCCAGGGCGGACCCTCTGTGCACCTGGGCACCTGCAACACCTGCCTCTGGGACCAGGAGACCCAGCTGCACCCAAGGGAAGAGCCAGCCCGAGCCCTGCAGGGGGGCCAGGAGGCCTCAGCATTGCAGCCAGACCCGAGGTGAATGACTCTCCTCAGGTCGCCCCAGCAGGACCCTGAGCAGAGCGGAGGTGCCCCTCGCTCACACCCCCGCCTCCCTGAAATGAAGCTTGGAGTGTGCGGATGGGATAAGTCAGAGGATGGCCGGGAGCATTTTCCCTTCTTCCGGAAGGTTCCTGCTTCATCTCTCCTTCTGGAACATTCGTTTCAAGACAGATTATTTCGTCGGCAAGAGCAGCTTCCTTGCCCCAACTGCAGCCATGGCTTCTCTCCTCCAGGTGTGCGGACGTCTCGGGGCTGCATGTGCTCCAGGACCTGCCAGGGCTGGTGGCACTCACTGACCCATGTCCTCTTGTGGGGACAACGTGTCCACCAACCTTCAGAGACTGGGGGTCCCCGAGAGCCTCAGACACAAGGCAAGCCCTCAGGTCCTTGTGACAGGGTGGAGCATAGCCTGCCCAGGGGCCCCTGGCCTGATCAGAACCGCCACCCCTGGGATCACACCCCCAGCTCCCCTGGGTGGACGAACCCCCTCCTTCACCCATCTGGAAGCTGCTCCTCCCCCCAGCACCCATGTGCCCGGGACCAGGGCCCGGCTCCCGTTTTCTGTGAGGGTCCACACAGTAAATGCTTCCGGTTTCGCAAGCCATCCTTTGTCATGACTATTCAATTCCACTGTTACAGCCCCAAAGCAGGCATGGAGGACAGGCACGGCTGTGTCCCGGCAAAGCTTCATCCACGGGACTCGCAAGGCCAGCCCCGCTCTCTGCACACCCACCTGGCAGCTGGCAGGCGGGGCAGGTGCCCCTCGTCTGCTCCTGCCGGAAGCTTCCACTCCAGCGAGGGTCTCCATCCTGGACCCCACGCTCTGGTCACCAAGGGCCGCAGCTGAGTGTTGGCGTCGCCACCCTGGTCCTCCCTAAGGAGACTCGGCATCTGTGGGCTCCGGCCTCCACCTCGCCCGACTTCTCGGGTGTGTGGGAACGGCGCCCACTGCCAAGTCGCAGACCCTCGGGGGAGGGGGGCTGCCGCAGGGCCTGGCGCCTGCCACCCACCTCACCGCCACAGGTCAGACTCTGGGTACAAACGGGGCCCTGGAGGCGATCACACTCACGCGGCCCATTTCACAGGCGGGCTGGCAGAGATCAGAGATGGTCCCTGAGCCCAGAGCACGCGTGCGGGGACGGCCAGGAGGCAAACTCCACCCCCCAGGTAGGCGGAGTCAGCACCGCCCCTCTTCCACGTCAGCTTGAGCGGCACCTTGCCCAGGACACCCTCTCCCTCCTGGGGAGGGACCCGGCCCCCGCAGCCACTGTCCCCTCCCTGTGACCCGCAGCACGTGCAGGAAGTGAGCGTACACAGCCACCTCCGCTCCCCCAGCCCGCGAGCTCCGCCGAACCAGCCCGGAGGGTTCATCGTCTGTGAGCCCCATCCAGCTGGTGGTGACATACGTGGACACTCAGTGACCACGTGTGCCGAGCTGACCCATTGTCCACTTCTGCTGCCCTCAAGCCCCCCATGGTCCCAGCTTTGTGGTGTCACCACCACTTACGGCCACTTGCTGGGCTTTTTGTTGATTTTCTGTCCCCGCCCCCCCATCAAACCTCAAGCTCCAGAAGGACGGGGACCCGTCTGTCCCCAGCACCGTGGCCGGCGCCTGGCAGGGGACGTCAAAGATCAGAAAGGGAATGACAGACCGCGGGACCCAACTGTCGCATGAAAGTGGTGACACGCACTTATCAACTGTGCCTGCTGTGTGAGGCGCTGTCCTCGCTGGACACTGTCCAAACGCCCAGTCCATTCAGCTCATCCGTCAGCCTGACAGGACCCTGATTTAATCACCCTGTGGCTGGATGGAGTTGACCTGTGGGCGGCAGGAGTGTTGGTGGAGAAGGGAGGAGACCAGAAGGGACCGTGGAGGCAGGTGCCCAGGTCCCATCTCTGTAAGCCCCCCTCATTAACAGACACCGCAGGGGCGGCCCTTCCCGGCTGGGACACGACCCCTCCCCCATCCCGAGTGGAGGGTCAGCTGCGCAGCTCTGCCTGCCAGGCGGGAGCCCCCGGGACGAGCCTCGGTGCACCAAGCCCTCGGGGAATTGCACCTGGGGAGCATCTCCCGGGAATTCTATGCGTCTGTCCGGCCCCATACATCTTCATTTACTGCAGCCAGAGAGACACCCAGGGTGCCAGCACAGGAGGGGAACGGACGCCCGCTTCAGCCCATCGTGAGCTGCGGCCTGAGACCTGGCTGTGTGACACCACCCACTGGCCGTGGGCAACTCCCCTCAGCCCACTGGGCCCTGGTTTCCTCCGCCGCCTCGTGAGGACACGGCGGGATGCTGGCTGGAGGCCCTGCAAACTCTAAGCTGGTGGCTGGAGAAGCAGCAGCTGACCAAGAGCTCTGGGGGTTCTGAGCCGCGTCCAGTGTCAGAGGCTCAGACAGAATTGCACTGAATTTTCCCAGCAGCACTCCGTTCGTATTGTTATCTTTACGAAGGACGAAAATCAGGCTCAGGAAGGTGGAAGTATCTTCTCAGGGGCATAAAAGCCCGTGTATGAGTCAGGTTTCTGCTACGATAACGTTTTGTAACAAACCCTCCTCCTAATTCGGTGATTTATGAGGAACGTTCCTTTTCCTGGCTCTCGGGCCGGCAGGGAGCCTGGGGGAGGGGGGCGTCTGTTCCCAGCCCGTGTGCTGTCAGCCCGCTCCGTGCCTCTCATGTGGGACCCGTGGCTGCCAGGATCGTTCTTCCCACAGCAGATGACAGGAACACAGCGACCAAGCCTCCTATCTCGCCGGCTCACATCCACCGGCCAAAGCCATTTGATGGTCAAGCCAGCAGCAACCACTGGGGAAATAAACTGAGCCCGCGCTAGCGAGGAGTAGGGCAGTCTGGGTGTATTTCCAAACACGGAGGAAAAGAACTGGGAACAGGAGCTGATTTACGCTGTATGACACAGCCAGTCCGCTTCCACGTCGGCTTGCCGCCAAGAACCTTTGTCCTCTGACCCAAGGGGCCTGGGAATGGGCTGGCATTTGACCTCTGCTCTCCAGATGCCCAGGGACCACTCTGCCACCCCCAGCAGGAACGCACCTGCCGGGCGTGTGCCAAGATATATGTCGCCTCCGCTCCCGCGGGCCCACACTCTCCTGCCTCTACCAGTGGGTGCAGTGCCCCCTCTCCTGACATCCCCTCCTGGCGCCAGGCCCGTCTCTGATCCAGCCCAGCCTGAGCCCACCTCATGACCACACCCAGCCGGGCCCACAGGGTACGAGCAGAGCAAGCAGGAACCAGCTGACCTACATACAAAAGAGAGGCTCTCCCGGGCCACACCCACAATGCTCTTGGCACTGAGTAGGCTCCTAACAGATACTTTTAGGAAAATGGAAAAATAGAGAAACTGAGGTCCGGGAAAGGAACCTCTACCTCAATGCACAGGGCAGGGCAGGTCTTCTGGCTCCCAGGGCCCTTTGCACCCGGCATGACTCTTCCCCAGGGCTGTGTCCTTGCTGTGTTCTGAGACTTTGAAGGCTCTGCTGCATACGTGTGTGGTATGTGCGAGCCTGTGCGTAGTGTGTGTATATGTGCGTGACGCGTGTGTGCATGTGTGTGACGTGTGTGGTGTGTGATGCCTGCATGTGTGTGATGCAGGTGTGCACAGCCGTGCAGGCCATGCAGAGAGAAGGGGGCTGGGGATGCATTTGCATCGGAACAGTCAGAAGTCCCCTGCAGAGATGAGTTAAGGGGTGACAGTGCCAGGGCTCAGCTAAACAAAGGGCTGGCGGATAGCTCCGTGTTCCATCTGAACGCCTACTGAGCTATGAAATCAAGTCAAATGCTTCTACTCGGCAGGACTGATTACTGGCACTCGGGCTGCAGGGGGTGAGGGCTGGCTCACCTGGCCGCCCCCGTGAAGGTGGGCTTCATTGCTGGGGGCTGCCATCACCCGACAACCATGCTGGCTGAGGAATTCACGTTGCCGACTATTCCTGACGTGACGGGGCCCAGCTCCAACCTGTAGTCTCAGGTTTAATTCTTATCTGACAGTGTTGGGCCCTGTGTTGGGTATTTGAGACACATCGAGGAGAAAACCCAGCCTGCGCCCTCAGGGACCCACCCTCAGTCAGTCTCCAAGGTGTGGCCGTGAAGCAAACGGAGAGGGCGACAGCGCTCCCGGCAGGACAGCAGAGCCGAGGCGACAGACAGACTCAGAGTGGCAATCATGTGACTCTGGAGGATGTGCTGGCGGTGGGGATGGAGCATTGCTGGTGAACTTGGGGACTCTGGTTTCCCCAGCTGCCGTCACAATAATGAGTTCCCTTCCCTCCCCCCGCAACTTAGTGCCTACGAAGCACTCTAAGTCATGCTGAGATGGCGGTGATGTGCTGAGGACATTGGGAGTTGAGATGTTGATAATGGTAGCGGTGGGGCAGAAGTGCTGTGATGCAGGTGAGAATGATGGTGATGGCGATGGTGGAAATGGTCTTGGTGATGCTGGCAGTGTTGACCACAAAGGTGGAAGTGAGACTGGGCGATTCTGCGATGATGGCACTGTGAGGATGAGATTGACAGTCCTTATATCACAGATGGCAGTGGTGACGTAGGAGGATGGTGACAGCGATGGAGCGCGTGGCAGTGCCGGTGGGAATGCTGGTGGCAGCGGGGATGAGATGCTGGTGCTAGCAGTGCTGGTGGGGGTGAAAGCGATGGTAGTGATGGTTGTGGTGGAGGGCGTGATAGCAGTAGTGGTGGTGATATCAGTAATTCTGGCGCTGGTGGTAAAATAAGGAGGAATTCTGAGTTCTCGTGACTATGACCCCACCCTCTACATTTCTCTCCAGGCTCCATTAACAAGCGGGCAATTATTGTCCCAACAACTTTAAAAGTAGAGGAAGTCCTCTCAGTCAGTGCCCGCCCCCATCTTCACCTCCCATACCTGGCATGCTCTCATGGAACCCAGGAGCCACCATGGTAGAAATAAAAAAAATTTCCCCACCCAAATGACACTGCTCTGCGCGCAGGTGTTCTGTTGTTACGTTTATGATTGGCGGTGTGTTTGAAGGACGTAAAGAAGCCACAGCAGTGTGATTGGGAACAAACTTGCTTATGATTAGGAAGTCTTGGTAGATATTTAGAGAACTGTGTATTCTATCTGGACATTCTTGTGTCCCACTGGTGGCACGTCCGCCCCCGCACCGAGGATTTCTGTCCCACGCGGTATCAAAGCTACAACGTTTGCGTGACGCATCTTATTTTGTGCCAAGAGCAAAGTTGACATTTGTGACAATATATTATGTCAGATGAAACGGGCAAGAAGGTAATTAAAGTCAGAGAGTTAATTAATGAGATCCAGTGCACATTAACGATCATTACCTCATCTGAGAAGAGTAATTAGTTACATTGCTGGAGTTTCTCTATCCTCCTAGGTGGCACGTTGACATATCACGTAAGTCACTCAAAGTTGGAGAGGTAACTCTCCCTCTGCGGTGGCTGGGACAGACAAGTGAATCAACCCCCGGCTTCGAACGCGGCGTGGCCCTTGCGAACTCAGTGTTTGGCGGGGCCGGGCATCCGAGGAGCCAGAGCTGGGCAGCCTCAACCACTGCTGCATCTCACTAAGCCTCGGTCCCCTCATCTGTGACGTGGGGGCTAATAGCAGCCCCCTTGCTGGACTGGGCTAAAGTTCAACGTGAAGGTGAAGTGATACCTCGCTGAATCGACCTCTCAGGGTTAGAAGCTCCTGGAAGCGGGAATGGAGTCTGGTTCATCCTCATGCCCGCAGGGCCCCAGCATCATGCAGGAGTGTCTGAGAGGGGCCGGCCCGTGCACTGGGGTCTCAGCCTCCCTGGTGGGCGTGGGTACTTGGGGTAGGAGGGGCACCTGGGTGCGGGGGGGCGGGACATGAGCTGGGACCTCAGGTGGGGTTGGGAAGACTCAGGCCTGGAGAGACCCTGGAGGCTTGCAGAATGTCCGGCTCCTCTGTGGGTCCAGGGGAGCTACAGAAGGTTCTTGAGCAGGAGAGTAGCCTGGCAGCTTCCCACTTATAAGCAGCCCTGGTGGGGGCTTCAGAGCTTCTCCCCCAGACCTCCCTCTCTGGAAACTCAGGAAATCCCTCCCCAGGACAGTGTGAGGCGATGCTCTGCTGCCGTTGCTGGGGGCTTCCTGCATTGTCCAGGCCTCCTCAGAGCCCTTGGACCAAAACAGGCAGAAATCGGGCACATTTGAGGAACCGCATGGGGCAGAGGGAGTGAGGGTCCCAGAGTCTGAGTCAAGGTCAGAGGTGGGTGGGAGCTCGTGAGGCACTGACGATGGGTGCAGAGCCGTCGCACGTGCCTGATCTGATGCTGGACCAGATCCCCCCGGCTGCCCCGCCCAGGCTCTGTGCTGCACTATTTCAGGCCACCAATGGCGCCGGGCACGCCCCCCAACCTCCCACGTGGGCTGTGACCTCGGGTGCTCCTCAGAGCCGCATGACCATGGGCTGAGATGCTCAGGTGACCGGGCTGCGGAGGACACATCTTCCCGCAGCCCCGGCCGCAGCGCAGCGTGACAATTACCATCACATTATGATAACGTTAGTATGAAAAATCACAACAACATTTCTTTTCATTGAATCAGAGACGGGAATCCCTCAAACCAAGGATCGTAGGGCATCGCCAGCTGGTGACGCGGCCCTTTCTCTCCTCGACAGACATTAATTGAGCACCTACTGTCCACAGACACTCAGTCAAGTGCTGGAGAGAGAGAGCAACATGGAGGCCAGGCGCCAGCAGGGCACTCCCAGGAAAAGAGGACGTTCCCTGAGCTCTGGGGGGCCAGGCAGTAGCGGGGGGATGGGCACAGGGAGGCCGGGGTCCCACTCAGTCACGGAGCTGGGCCATCAGCAAGGGGGCCCATCCCCAGGGAGAGAAGAGCCCTGCAGGAAAGGAAGCCGAGGAAGACCCCCACGTCCAGGGAAGCGCTGCTGCGGGACAGAGACCGCCCCGTGGAGCCCCTGAGGCTGCCTGAGCCCCATCCCCCAGGAGGCAGAGGGAGGCTCCAGTGTCCTGGAAGGTTCTGGCACGAGGGATCAGGGCCCCACGCTGCAGTCTCGTGAGACGTGCGGTGTGCGGTTCCTCTGCCGCCTCTAAACTCTTCTCCGACAGCACCCAGCACTAGGTCCCGCTGCCGGCCCAGGGAGAGGCCCCAGGAGGGGCTGGGATGCACCCCTCCCCAGCCTGCGGTCCCAGCGGCAGCGAGGCTTAGACGGCTGTGTGGCCACTCGTCTCCACACAAGACAGGCAAACCACAAGGTCTTCCATTTGTGTCGCCACGTCGGACTCATTTGACCTTCATATGACCCAACACATCTTTGCTGACTGTCTACAGCCTGCCCTGCACAGAGCGGACAGACGCCTTCCTCCTGACGCCTATGTTATCACCAAGGGGTTATGCAGTGGCTGCCGGGTGGGCGGGGACAAGGACGGCGGTGGTCGCGGAGTCCGCCTCGCAGTGGCTGAGGGAACAGCGTTCAGGCAGAGGGTACAGAAGTGTGGGGGCCCCGAGGCCGAGCCGCTTTCAGAGCCGCAAGGAGGCCCTGCGTGGCTGGGTGCTGTCATGTTGGCCCAGACCACCCGGGGCTTGCTCCACTGCTGGACCTTGGCGGGGGCAGGCTCCCCACCTCCTGCTCGCACAGGGGAGGGAGGCTGCGCCCGGGGAGCTGAGCAACACTCACTGGATTTACCGGAACTGATGGGGCCAACGGAGGCGGGAATCGCAGGGCCCAGCGGCTCTAGCAGGTGCAGACCCAGCTCAGAGGACCCGAGGCGCGGGCTCGTCTGGCTCCATAGAAACAAATTGCTAACGGTTCTGCATAATTAACGATATCTGGTAATTAGAGCTTGAACCTTGCAAGATGCAGGGACTGCGGAATTTTCAAAAACAGCGGCAGGTAGGCACGCACACACCCGTGCACACTGGGGCCTTGGGAGACACGCACACGTGCATACACACCAGCGTGCACACACACGTGAGTGCACACACACACTGGGGCTGCTGGCTCTCCCAGCACCTCGGAGGCCCCTGAGGGGCGCCAGCACCTCTGTGCTCCCGGCCCTCCTGGGGGGAGAAGCAGCCCCTGCCCCACGCCCGCCTCTGCTCCCTGCCGCCTGGAGGAATGTGTCCTTCAGACCCAGCCACGCGGCAGGGGCCTTCCTCCTCCTGCTGCTGGCCTCATGCCCCCCAGCTCCCTCCCACCTGCCGCCCCCTCTGCAGCAGCCGCAGGACTGGGCATATCCCCCAGCCCGCAGCCACTCACCTGGGGGCCTGCCCTGCTGACCCTCTGACCAGAACCCACCCTGCTTCTGCCGTCCACTCCCACCCAGCCTAGGGGTCAGCCCTGGTGTCACCTCCCCCGTGAAGCCCTCCCAGCCTGGCCCGGTGTCCCTCGGCTCCCATGATGGGCCACAGGCCCCGTCTAGCACTTCCCAGGACTGGAAGGGACTGTATTCTCCTCGTCCCACATCGAAGAGGGCAACCAGCCCTGGGCCTGTGTGTTAGTTACCAGATGTCCCAGGCCCAGGACTGGCTGGGCCCAGAGACGCCCACAGTGGACGTTCTTATCTGCACCCACTCCCTCCCTGAACAGACACAAGCGTGATGCTGCACCTGAGGGCCTGGCTCTGGTCAGCGAGGACCCCAGGGCCCCCCTGCAGGCCCGGCCTGCCCGCACCGGGGACACACAGGACGAGGGACAGCTGCCGGCCGTGAATGTGATTTTAAATTCTCTAGTGCAGCATTAAGCGGGCAGCTCAGCCCCCAATCGTGTTTATTCTTTGCTTCTCTAGGACACACTCGTGCGTAGCCAAGAAGATTTAAAATGTTTATGCGTTATGCCGGCCAGAATAAAGCAAGCGGAAGCACTGTTATCACCGGGTGCTCAGACTTAGAATAAGCGGCTCCTCGGGAAATAGCGAAGAGAAAACCCACGGACCCTGTGGGCACTTTGGCGAGGAGTGCAAGGGGAGAGGCAGCCCTGGCCCTGCTCGCGGGGGCAGAGCAGCCGGTGCTCACATCCACAGGACTCCCGGTCCGGAAAGCTGGCCTCCGGGCCAGAGGGCTGCAGCCACCCCGTCTCTGGCCCCTGGACAACCGGCCTCTGGGACAGCAGAGAATTCCCACACGAGCCAGCCGTTCTCACGGACGTCATCTCGACTGAGACCCACCCGCCTGCGCCTCTACTTCACAGACGAAATAGCTGAGGCTCCAAGGGGAGAGGGGACCTACCCAAGGTCACGACCTGAGTGGCAGGGCCGGTTCACGCCAGCAACTCGAACCCTGCCCTGCTGCAAGGCCACTCGACGCCCGCTTGCTCCCCCTGCCACCTCCAGGTCTCCCCTGCGAGGTTGACACCTGGATGGCGCCCAGGACGTCTGGGAACCAGGCAGGAACCCTGTGAGGGAAGATCTAACCCTCATCACCCAGAAAAGAACCGTTTGGGTCTAGGAGGCCCCAGAGGGCAGAGTCGAGTGGGGACAGGCTGGAGAGGTAGTGAGGTCGCTGTTGCCGTCAGGGTCCAAGGCAGTGGTAGAGCACAGACTCTGATGTCAGGGAGAACCCATAGAACCGCTCTGCCACTCACTGGGCGACCTTCCTGGAGGCACCTCGCCTGTCCCTGCCTCGGCTTCCCCGGCTGTGAAATGGGTATAATTATATGACGGCTACCAGGTAGAAACCGTGCGGATTAAATGAGCTAATAGTTCTGTGGTTGTAAAGACCTCTCCCAGCCTGGCCCCTGGCAGCCCTCCCATCAGCCCTGCCCTCCACCGCCTCACTCCCTCCCTCCCACCCCACCCCCAGCCCGCCGGGGAGGCCTCTCGGATCAAAGGCAACGATGGAAGCGTTTTTTAAACTCGATGCCCTAAATCAACAAGGGAGATATTTTTGTCCCTGGTTTTGTGAACGTTGCTATTTGAGTCTGCCTGGAGGAAGCACACGGGGATCTCGGAGCCTCTCCTGGGGGCCTGACGTGTTTGGACGGGAGGTGGTCGCAGGAGAGAAGAGACTTGGCCAGGCTCTCGGGGGTCAGATCCCAGCCCTGCAGCCTCTGGAGCTGGTGGTCCGCGTCAACCGCACCCACCTGGCCGAGGTATAGGGGTTAAAGAGAGCAGGTGGCCACCGCTGGGGTCCCGGACAGGGTGTGGCCAGGTGAGGGTCTATCGTTCATTCAGCTACTGTCTGTAGATGCATTGCTGTGATCTGCGGGTGTGGCCAGCCGGGGCCAGGACACCCGCCCTGGATCCCTGGGCCTCCCCACGCTCTCCACGTGCTGAGAACTGTCTGCCCAAAGCCCAGGCCGGGAGCCCACGAGGACCCCCCAACCGTGCACCAGGCAGGGCCAGGGCTGGACAGAGGCTGCAGCCCTTGAATGAGGCTCAAAGCTGTCCCCCTACCTTCCAGAGCCAGGGGGAGACAGGAGGGCTGCCAGATTTAGCAAGTACCACATCAGACACTCTGAGAAAGTATTCATTGTTTGCTTGGAACTCAAGTTTAGCCGGTGCCATGAATTTCAGCATCCTGTCTGCATGGGGTGGGTGTGGGCAGCAGAGTTCCAGGGTCCTAGAGGCCCCTGATCATCCGGCCTTCCCATGCACAGCCTGTCCCAGGGGCTGTGAGTGCAGGCAACCCCCTCATCCCTCGGTCTCCACGTCGGACAGCATCTGGTGGGCTCCGATACACCTGCGTTAGCCCCAAAGCAGTATGTTAGCATCCCGAATGTTTCAGCATTGGTGCTTCCTGCTTTCCTGAGCTGGGTACTTGGAGGAGCAAGGTGGGGTGGACGAGGCTGGACCGTGCTCTTCCTGGACTCAGCCTCCTGGATCAACCCTTTCAACCAATTTTGAGAGGCCCTAGAGACAGGGAAGAGGCCATAGTGAGACCGTGGAGACAGAGGTGCAGCCTCTAGCGCGGGCATCCCCCTTCTGACCTCCAGAACTGGCAGGAGGACCACCTTCCGCATGGCTGGGCCCTTCCCTCCAGGAGGTAGGAGGGGTGGACAGAGGGGGCTGGGAGAGAGGGCCCTTCACCCACCGCCCACTGGCCTCCTGCCCCCCAAGTCCACCCCAGGGCTCACTGGCAGGCACAATGAAGGCCCAAGGGAATGGCCACCATGTCACTCCTTTGTTGAGCGCCTGTAAGATGTTCCAGTGTGGAAACTGAGTGACGGGTTTCGGGGTCTCTGCTGTATTTCTCACAACTGTGTGTGAACCTACCAGCATCTCAAGCTTCCAGTTGAAATGGAAACCCTCCCCTCCTTTCCGTCCACTCACAGCTGGTTCCTTCCAATTCTGACTTCTCCTAGAGCGCTCCTCTCCTTCCCCCTCCCTCCACTTCCTGTTTCTCCCTCCCCCCGCCCACTGCCCCATTGGCAGAACCCACCAGAGGAGAGGGAAGCAGCTCTTTGATGCAGTCCATAAAGGTCAGCCTCCCAAGACACAGGATCAAAGGAGAGTGGATCTGAAGGGCCAGATGCAGAATATCCAGCCCAGGGGTGGGGTGGTGGTAACCATGGTGATGGACCTGGTGGTGACAGTAACCATGGTGATGGTAGAGGAGGTGGTGGTGGTAACCATGGTGATGGTGGTGGTGACAGCAGCTATGGAAATCCCTCCAGGATTGACAGCACTCCTGACAGCAGTCAAGGTGATGTTGGTGGCCTTTATTGTGATGGAGATGCTATCCTGTCTCCTTCGATCCCCAAAACATGGTCAACAGTGAGTGGGCCCTCTCCCGTCCACCCTGAGATCCCCGAGCACTGCTCCCCCGACAGCCTGCTCTGAGCCAAGCTGAACAGTTTACCGAGACGGGTCTTCAGCTTGGGCGAGTGCTCGCAGCAGGAGGACCTCGAGAGAGGAAGCAGGCAGGGTGTCTGGCGGAGGGAACGGCCGGGCTGCCACGCTAATTAGGCCCACCGCCGTCCCTCGGGAAGAACCGTCCTTTCCATCGGCTCCTCCAGGCTGTAATCTGGTGGCTGGTTAATTAGAGCCAATTTGCTTTGCATCGAAGCAGTGTTTACTGTCACATGCAGGCAGGCAGGGGACAGTGGGGGGACACCCCCCGCAAACTCCCACGGGAAAAGAGAGGACCGTGTGCCACCGAGCAGAGGTGCCCTTGGCTCCCGTGCCCCTGGTGGGGGCTCCTCTCCCCGACTCTGTGCAGAGAACAGGAAAGGCACAAGCCCTGGACACACGCCCTGGGCCCCAGCCCTAGGGTGCAGGGTATTCCCAGGAAAGCTGCTTCGCCCCAGAGCCTCCATTTCCCCACACTACCAGGGATCCTGAGGGCCCCTCCCAGGTCTGTGAGCATTGAGTGAGGTGACCCTTTTGCTGGGGGGCTGCAGAGCCTGGGGGTGAGGGCTGCCTCATCCACCCTTTCTCTGGCCAGCATCGGCAGTATTCACACCCGAGATAAAAATCACTCTGCATCCATGGTCTACTCGTGCAGCGAGCCCAGCCCTGACCCTGAGCCTGCCCCAAACAAAGGCTGCAGATGCCCAAAAGGTTCAGGCAGGGCCCTGGGCTCAAAGCTCTGCCTGGCAGTGCTCTGGGCCTGCCGTCAACCGTCCAGCAAGAGTGTTTACAGGGCCCCTGACCTACCTGGGACTGGAGTAAACAGCACAGCAGATTCATCTACCTGCTTCCTCTCCTCAGAATTTGCAGCCCATGTGGGGAGACCTGCCTCTGTTGCATCTTGAAGGATGCAAGTCAAGACAAAGGTTGACTCAGAAAATCAATGATGGGGGGTTCCCTCGTGGCGCAGTGGTTAAGTATCCGCCTGGCAATGCAGGGGACATGGGTTCGAGCCCTGGTCTGGGAAGATCCCACATGCTGTGGAGCAACTAAGCCCGTGCGCCACAACTGAGCACACGAGCCACAACTACTGAGGCCCGCGTGCCTAGAGCCCATGCTCCGCAATAAGAGAAGCCACCGCAGTGAGAAGCCCGTGCACCGCAATGAAGAGTAGCCTCCGCTCACCGCAACTAGAGAAAGCCCGTGCACAGCAACGAAGACCCAATGCAGCCAAAAATTAATTAATTAATTAATTATTTTAAAAAAGAAAAGCAATGATGTAGTCAGAGTAGGCTTCCTGGAGGAGGTGGTAGTTCAGCCTGATCCCAACAGAGACCCAGTCTTCTTCTGTGAGAGGCGGTGCTGTCCAGGAGGAAGAGCATGTCTTCGGAGGCGGGCTAAAGCACAGGCTGGCTCCGCCCCTTCCCTGCCGCGGCATTGGTTCTTCCCAAGCCCCCGTCAACTCATCTGTGCAGTGGAAATGTCAGTATTTAAGCAGAGCATGGATGTAGCATGGGGTGCGGGACCGTGTCTACACACAGAGGGGACCAGTAGACAGAGGTGCCCCTATGGTGTTACCAGAGGTGCAGGGAGAGGAAGGGGCAGTGACCTTGGTCTGTACCTGAAGTCATCCTTTTGGCTTCTCTCTCATGACCCACATCCTGACCTCCGGCCACTCCCATGGGCGCGAGCCTCCCCCAGCTTCCCGTCACCCCAGCCGCCAGCCTCCGCGCTGCCATCTGTGTATCAACCTGGCTCAGCTCAAGTCACCGCAACTGGTTCACTATTTGACTCAACACGACTTAGGTCACATCAACTGGATTCAGTTTGGTCTGAATTCATGCCACGCAGTGCTGGCGTTCTGAACTCCAGCACTGGACGTCCGTGGCTGCGGAGCCCCCTTCCTGCCCTTGGTGGGGGGGGTGGGCTCCGGCTCGGGGGCGACCGTGGTGGGCCCCTGTGAAACCACAGAGGCATCACAAGGCAGCAGCGGATCGGTGAGGGGCCCTCTGAGCCTCTGTGGCCCCCGCCTGCAGCAGCACAACCTCCCATCTCCGGGGCAGCTGGGGGCCTCGGCGCCGGGCGGCAGGGATGCGCTGAATGGATGGGCTCCTGGCAGAAGCCGTGGTGTCTCTCCCCACTGGACCTCCCAGGCCTGGGCAGCTCTGGGCAGGGAGAGGAGCCAGCATGGGGGTGGGGATGGGGGGTGGGCAGACTGCCGGAGGGAGAAATCCTCCGCCGCTGGGTGGGCGGCCCCTCTCCTGGGCGACTGAGGGTTCATTTGGCCCCCGGGACAGAGGGCCAGGCCAGAGGTGTCTGAATATTGGGAAGGTTCAGACCCTCTTTCGAGTTGGGCACCTGGAAATAATTTCTTGGAGGTCAGGGCCAGGCGAGGGGAGAGCACTTAGGAAGCAGAAATGACAAAATTCTGAATAATCGCCTCTTAAAAGCTCTTTAACGCCCCGGAGGTGAGAGGCCTTTCAGTTTAGTTGATCCTTGGGTGCTGGTGACGGGAAAGGGGCCGTGGGTCAGAGAGACACAGAGCATTTTGGGGACAGAGACCAAGCGGGAGCGCGGCCCCTCCCGCATGGCAGCAGCCTGGGCGCTGGGGACAGGCGGGCACGGCGGCCATTCCCCTGCCGTGTGGCGCAGCAAACCCTCCCTGTGGCCATGACCCTCAAGATCACGTGTGGCCCTCTGTCCCCCTCTTCCCTCCGAGACGAGGCCCGGAGCTCCTCTGCGAGCAGCCTTCCTGCTGTCCTCCCAGGAGCCACAGCAAGGAGCACGTTGGGGTGAGTCCCGATGTGGTTGGTGGTTGCAGCCACAGGCGCCCGGGCCCAGGACTCACGGGAAGGATGCGGGTGGCATAGAACTGAGCTCAGCCAGACCGGCTTGGACTTGGCTGGAAGGGGTTGAGCCAGCTCTGCTCCCCGGCCCGCTCTGCTGCCACCAGCCTGAAGGAGGGCGTGGCCTCAGGCAGAAGTGCCCACCCGGGCTTTGGGGGTCTTCAGACTGCGCTGATTGGTCATTACGATGGAGAACTGATTATGACTTCAAAGAAAATGATTACAAATGCTAGCCAGGGTCTGGGAAGTGCAGCCCTAAGTGAGCTACGGGCGGGAAGTCAGATTCCGCTTCTGCGGGAGGGGCTGGGGCCAGAGAGCGCGTGGGAGGGATGGAATGGACAAACAAGACAGAGCGAGGCACACCAGGCTTGCCGCCATGCCATCCCCTGGGAAATAAGGTGACAACAAAGAACCTGGCGGTTCACCGGCAGTGACAAACTGAGGGTGGTTTGCAGCAAGGAAGGAGGCGGCCTCCTCGGGCCCCGCCGGCAGGTGCGGACCAAAGCTCAAAGAGAGGACTTTCACTATGGCGACACCATGGCTTCGCTCACCCTCCTTATTCCCCTACAAGCCTGGTGGCGGTGGGGGCCTGGCTCTCTGCAGACACACAAGAGAGTGAGAGGCTGGCAGGCCCTGGGGTCTGACCCCCGCAGCCCCGCTGGAGCCCCATCCCCTCCCCCGCGCTGCGCCGTGCTGGCCTCGGGAAGCTCCCGTTGGTGCCTTGTGAAATCACAGCAGTCGGAGCCCGTGGGGTATGACGCGTCAGAATCTGAGCATGTTGGCCACCTTTTGCCCATAAAGTCTGGAGCATATGGTTTAGGAGAGGATTACTCATCTTGGCAGAGAAGCCAGGGAGCAGCGAACAAGGATGCAGGGCCCCCCCCCACCTCTGTCCCTGCTGCGTCCCACATCCTGCCAGTCTCAGTTTCCACTTCCGGGAAATGGGAACAAGGGCTCGGGCCCTGTTCACGTCAGGTAGTGGGCGGATCTTATGCCTCGTGGAGCTTGAAGGGGAGAAGGTCCTCCGTCCCGTGGTGACACATGGGAGGCAGCCACTGTCCTCGAGACAAATGGCCCCAGGAGGCGGGTCCCTGCAGCTGCCCACGCGGCTCTCCCCCCACTGGCCCCCCACTGCCTGTCTATTCATAAGTTCATCTTGCATCGACCGGGCTTCAGGAGGCGGCTTCATGCTTTCGATGTTTTGGGGGCAGCAGTGTGACCATGCTGAGCTGTCAGGACTCTCCCGTTTGCCAGCAAACACTGCTATTTCCCATCCTTTGTTTGCACACGGATCAAGCCACACAAATGTGCTGATCTTCCCTTTGCTTTCTTTCTTTCTCTGTCGAGGTGTAAAGTAATGCTCTCGGGGCCCCGGGGGCGGTGTCCTCCCGGCTGCGGCTGCAGGAGAAGGGCCAGGCCAGACCCGGGCTTGTGCCGACCCAGGGTTCAGCCACAAGGAGCCCCACAGTGACAGGGACATCCCATGCGGGAAGCCTACCACCTCACCTTTCACAACTGCTGAGGCTTCACAGCTGTGGGAACTGCAGAAAGCCACTCAAACCCTGTGACCTTCAAAGTATGAGGACATGGCCAGTGCAGGTCACGTGCCAGGTCCGGGACAGGGGTCACGCGGCAAGGGCAGATGTGAGAGCCTGGGAACCCCACAAGGAGACTCTGGGCATGGGGGGTGGGCAGTGTCCGGGGTGGGGAGCGAGCCGGAGCAGCACGGGCCGCGGCCGACAGTGCGGAGGCTGAGACCCCCGAGGACAGGGGCCACGCCTCGTCCACCCGTCTGCCCAGCGCCCAGCCCGCAACGAGCCGCCAGCAAGACAATCACGCGTGAGGGTGAGCGGCGGGCTCAAGGTCGCCCCGCAAGGTCGCCCCATCCCAGGAGCTCCATCCTGGACTCCTGCTTCTCTGAGAGGCCGTTCTCGATTTTGGTACATCCCGGGGGCCACCCCAGGTTCCCGCCACCCCCAGAAGAGCAGAGCGCACTGACGCAGGAGCCACGCCCCCTCCTCTGGCCTCCCGTCTCCACGCGGTCCCCTCCGGGAGGCCTCGGAGGCTCAGAGAGGCAAAGGGACCTGTGGAAGTGCTCCAGTGCTGACAGCAGTTGATCCCCGTGGGCCGGGCCAGCAAGCATTCGCGCCCCCTGCCCCCTCGGCCCGGGACCCGCCGTGCACGCACCCTCGCCCAGGACTGCCCCACCCGCGGGGGCTCACCCGCCTCTATCGGCTCCTCTGCCCTTGCCTGGACACACCAGGGGTATTCCATCCTGCTTTGCGTTCCACAGTTCACAGGGATGAGCGAAGAGGTCATCAAACATCGAATGATTTAATAAACTGTGGACAAGTGAACCAACAGTGTGCTTTCTTGTCTCCAGCATTTTCCCGCAGAAAGTAACACATTCTTGTTCACAACAACAAAAATCAAACACCAAGAAGCAGAAAGGATAACTGTGCTAGCAGTTTGGGGCTTTTATTTTCTAGGCATAGAATTTTCTTTAAAAAGAAAAAAAAAGATACGGGCTTCCCTGGTGGCACAGTGATTGAGAGTCCGCCTGCCGATGCAGGGGACACGGGTTCGTGCCCCGGTCCGCGAAGATCCCACATGCCACGGAGCGGCTGGGCCCATGAGCCATGGCCGCTGAGCCTGCGCGTCCGGAGCCTGTGCTCCGCAACGGGAGAGGCCACAACAGTGAGAGGCCCGCGTACCGCAAAAAAAAAAAAAAAAAGATACATTCTTGCAATTATATTTAATCAAATCCCCTGATGAATACTTCCTGAGAGAGAACCTCTTCTAGAAGGAAGCTGTGTCCAGTTTCAGGGTTACACTGAAACCGGGGCTGCCCAGGAGAGTCCCCACCCAGCGCTGCATCTGGGTGTCTGACCCGCCCACGTTCACACGCCCAGGAGAATCGGGGGCTTCGTCCAGGGACGAGCACTTGGATGCCGGGCTGGCGAGCGTCCCACCGCCTCTCCCGGGCCCTTCCCGGCCTGGACCTCCTGGCGGCTCCGAGACGCACGGCCAGCAGGATCCCGCCGCTCCTCCCGATTTCCTGCAGCAATTTAGTCCCAGAGAAGCCCGAGTTTGGGACCCATCCCCAGGGTCCTCCCCCTGAGCTTCGGTCATTCTGTTCCGCATTCCCGTCAGTGCCACAGAGGAGAAGGCCGGGGACAAGCTGACGTTTGCTCGTTAGGACGTAACCCGGGTTTTTCCTTCCTGCCCAGATACTGATTGAATTCTTTTTATTGATCTCTGAAGTTGGAAGATTCCGCCAGAACGTATCTGGAAGCGTGGGCTCCTGATGAGCTGCCGGCTGAGCGGCCGTCAGCGGTCAGCTCGGGCCCCATCACTTCCGTCACATGTGGTCATTCCTTCTGCCCGCATGGCTCCGACTTCTCCCCAGAGGCCACCTGTAAACCCCAGGCTGACTGGAGCACAGCTCACCTCCCCCAAGCCCACCCCGGACCCGAACCGCACGGTAACCTCGCCCCAGGTCCGTTGTGGCGCCCCCTCTGCCCGTGGGTTTTCTTGCACCCCCTCCACCCTCTCAGCGCCCTGTACCCCCAGCCCAGCCCCTCCTCGGCCTCCACTCCTGCTTCCCAGCTGACATTCCCTTCCGTCACGCTGAAGGAGCCATGCAGATTTGGAATTTCTCCTTTTTGTTCTGTCCTAAATCACATTCGGACGCTGCCCTTCCCCTGGGTCTTCAGGACGTCGGCCCCCTTCCCCTGCTCTGTCGCATCTTTCGTAGGACCCTTCTTGCCCGGGCCTCTCCACCTCGGCAAGGAGGCCCCCCCCAGGGGTGCTTGGCCCTCTCCCCCGCTGCTGCTGGTCGAACCCCTCTAGGTGGCAGGCTGAAGGCAGCCCCCCCGCCGTTCACTCCAGGACTCTGCCAGCTTCCATCCAGGGCGGGTGGGCCTGGGCAGGGTCCCTCACAGCCCTGGTTTCCCTGACAAGCTGCAAAACTCAAGGAAAATGTAACTCCCAGCACACACCACCTTGGGGACTCTCCCTCTGCCCAGGTAGGGGGCCACCTAAGAGCGCCTCGGCCCTCACGTCCCCTCCAGCTTGGCTACTGCTGGAAGAGGTTTTGGGGTCTACACTCTGAATGTCTCAGTAAATCGCAAGCTGTCCAGAGCATCACTTCGGGGTTGGTACAAACCCTGAGTTTCCGGTGGGGCAGAGAGAGACCTCATTACGATTCTCCCTTGGGTGTGCCACAGCGGGCCAGCGTGGTATTCTGAAGCCCAGCTTCCTCAGCGGTGAAGCGGGTGATGATTCCGCCTGGATTCTGGGGTGGGTGACGAGGGACCTATGTTCCCTGTAATGGTGGGTTTTGACCCTTTCGGTGTCCCCTTTGGGAGGGTAGCACCCTGCTCTGTTGGGCAGGGACGACTTTAGTCCACTTGAAGCGAGCCTGGCTGTGGGGGATGCAGCCAGGGTGCCGAGGAGGGAGCCTGCCGCCCTGCCCAGGAGGCTGGGTGTGGTTCGGCACTGGAGCCCAACGACACTGCAGAGAGGGCCTGGGGAAGGGGCAGGAAGGGGGCCAAGGGCCCGAGGCCAGTCCCCGTGGAGGGCAAGACAGGGGAGCGCTGTGCAGGGAGGGCTCAGGCAGCTTCCTCCGTCCCCAGTAAATCTGCCGGATCACACACAGGACATGTGGTTAAATCTGAACTTCAGGTCAAGGACGCAAAGTCCAGAAACCCCAAAATACCTTACTTCTGACACCAACTACAAGTTCAGGGTCCTCAAGACCACCCTGCAGCTCTGCGGTTCACAGGAAGGACTCCCAGAGCCCAGGAAAACTACGATACGCGCAGTTAGAGTTTATTCCAGTGCAAGGGCCGGATGAAAACCGACCACGGGAAGAGGTCAGGGGCCAGAGGCCGGGTGCCAGCCTCTCCCCGTGGAGTCGTGGGGACAGCGCTTGCTTCTGCCAGCGGTGACTGTGGCCCCAGGGACGCTCCCCAGGGTCAGTCACGTGGACACGCTGACCACCTGCATGGCTGACCTCAGACTCCAGCCCCTCCAGAGGCAGAGCTGAGGTCACGTGGCCCAGGGCCCCCTGTGAATCACCCCACTAGCGTAGACCACTCTGTGTGGCCCAAGGACCCCTGGCAACAGAGATACTCTTGTCAGGCAGGACATTCCAAGGGCTCAGAGGTCACCTCCAAGGAGCTGGCAAGGGCCAAACCTTTTGGGCGACAACTTTAATCCTTCACCACATGAATGACAATATTTTGATACAATGTGTCCCAAATATTGCATGGGACATTCTTATACTGAAAAATTATTTGTCGTTTATCTGCAATTCCGATTTGCCTGGGGGTCCTGTGCGTTGACTGTCCCCAGGCACCCACAGCACAGCTCAGGGCACAGGAGTCGCCCCTGCAGACCCCGGCTAACGGCTGTGGGCGGGCCAACCCCACGGTGCACAGAAGCGGGTGCGTCGAGGCCGTTCCTGTAACGCAGGCACCTCTGCCCATGCTCAAGCCAAGATATGTGTGGATATGACTGTATAAACCAGGAACGGACGTGGGAGAGGACAGAGGAAAGACGTGACTACAGATGTCGCATAAAATACTTTAAAGGAGATTGGAGAGACCACACAGCAAACACCACGAACCCGCCGCTGTGGCTCGACAAAACACCACCGTGATCAAACTTTAATATTCCGCCTTCCTTACCTCTGCTTTCGTTTCCTTTAAGAAATAAAATATTACAGATAGAGCTGAGACCTCCTGGGCCCCTCCCTCTCTCTACCTGCTCAGTCCTTCCCCAGAAGGAGCCTCACGCGAGGAGGACTTCAGTCAAAACCTTTCATGTTGACGCATGTGCCGGGGCATTCGCCATTAGGGTAATTTCCTTCATGTCAAAGATTCAGGGTATACGGATAACTTTCAGCGTTTTAACTTCACTGTGAGACATTCAGAAATGGAATACTCATTCCCTGTTAAAACGATGATATGCAGCTCTGTCCTCAGGTGTGTGAGACGGTTTTGCTAACTGACAAGCTCAGGTGATTAAACAGGCAAGTCAGGACCCATCTACCTGTGTTTGTTGACACGCACACTTGTTTGTCCTCCAGAACAGGGGAGGAAGTTATCCCAGGCGTGGGGTCACGGTGCCTTATTCCCGCTTCTTTTGCCTATCTCTGCACTCTAGGTTTGTAAATTCAGTCATACTACTTTGGAGATGAAAAGTGAAGATTCCAGATTCTCCACGGCCCCGCTGGGGGAGGTTTCTGAGTGTCCAGCCGTTATTCTAAGCGCCCTGGAGGGAAACCCTCAGGCAGGGCTGCTTGGGCAGACGCTTCGCTGGGTCAGCTCAGTCTCAGCTCCTGGCAGACAGGGGACCGGCAATCCCAGCTCAGTTCCCAGAAGCACTCAGCGCGAGCCAGGTAGGGGGAATCGGGGCTGTGAGGCCGGGCCCTCATGGGCACGGGGGTGGGGGGCAGTCGGAGGGGGCTGGTCCCACCGTCCAGAGGGGCGGCTCTGCTGGGCTCCAGATCCTCTGAGCACGTGCAGAGGACACACTGCCTGCACAGGCTCCCACCTCCCCCGGCGTGGCTGGGCCCAGGACAGAGCTGCTCGCCCAGGTAGGCCGGTGCTGCTGGCGGGGGTGGGAGGGGCCTCGCGGGGCCTGCGGTCCAGGCGGGCACCCTGGCGACTGTCCTCACGGCCACCCCCACTCTCAGGTCCAAGCCACCGTCACTTCCTGCCAGCGACCTAGTATTGGAACTTCTGGCCCATCCCCCCCCCCCAGCCTCCCCCAGACCACCCAGAGGAGGCCAGGTCCCCCCCAGTGGCAGAGGGGTGATGGTGGCGGTGTACGTGAAAGTCATGGTCATGTCATCAGGTCGGGCGGCCATGCCTGGACTGGTGAGCCCCGTGGAGGTGACGGGCCGATGGGGAGGGGTTGGCGGTGATGAGGGCAGGCTCTGAGCACCAAGGTGACAGTGTCCTGGATAAGGTGGGGGGCTGGTCACCAAGGCGACTGAGCCAGACGGGATCTCGGATGCCATCGGGGGGAGAGACCAGGGCACGCCAGACCCATTCTGCACTGGCTAGCTCTGCCTCTGACCACCAGGCAGGACTCAATACACCCTCAGACCGACGTCCAGGAAGAAGCCCACACGGGGGTGGGGCCCCACGGCCTCCCCTGCCCAGCTTCCTGGGACACCGAGAGCGTGAACAGTGCACAAGGCATTGATGAGACATCTCCTCGCCCCTCGAACGGGCCTGAGCCAAGCTCCCACGAAGTTATTAACGGTGGGGAGGGAGGTGACATGTGGAGAACAAAGGCTTCTTTGTCTTCAGGTGTTGGATGCAGCATGATGAAAAGATGTCTGTTTCCCGGGGTTTAAAAACCACTGACACCTTAAATCAACCTGAACCAATCTCCTGTCATCCCAGGCACCACCTAAAGCAAATCCATCCACGTCCAGACACAGGCCCTCCACGTCCTGCGGCTGCGAAGCCGTGTCCCGGCTGCTGTGTCACCAGGACGATGACTGTCTTCTTCATTTGCTTACTTTTGTTGTTGTTTCTCACTCTGAGTGCCGAGTGGGTGGGGAGGCCTCAGACCCGTGGTCGTCTGCCTCCTTCCCGGCCCTCCTGCCCCTGGCTGCCCCAAGCATGGATCTAGGGGCCAGCCTGGGGAGACGGGCCCGTCTGTGGCTGCCCACGTGCCAGGAAGCAGGTGTGCAGTCCATGGGCATGCCTGGGGCCACCGTGGTCAGCGGGCTGTGATTTCTGAGCCTGTGGGGACAACGGCGGCTGTGGGGGTAGCTTGGTGGCCCCGAAGGCGCAGCTCAG
Organism: Delphinus delphis; assembly: GCF_949987515.2. NCBI lineage: Eukaryota > Metazoa > Chordata > Mammalia > Artiodactyla > Delphinidae > Delphinus > Delphinus delphis. The sequence goes on from NC_082699.1 coordinate 78,710,123, forward strand.
GAAATGTCCTGGTGGCCCTCCCTCTGCTCCCAGGAATGCTCTTACCCCGGGTCAGAGAGAGACGGGCCTGGGCACCTTCACCCACGGTAGCTTCCACCTAATAATCACTTGGCAAATGAGGAAACAGAGGCACAGAGGAGCCATGTGCCTGCTCTCCGGCCGTAAGGGCTCCTGGGAGAGAGCAGTGTGGTAGTTGGCGCGCTTGCTGCGTGCCCAGCGCTTTCCGCGCATAACCTCTCTGGTCCTCACTACAGGTCCTTGGAGCTGGTCCCAGGACATGCCCACTTCACAGATGAGAAGAGCAGGCTCAGGGAGCTCTAGTGATCAAGACAACATTTGGAGAAGTGGACAGAAGTGGACAGAGCCAGGATCCGAGCCCACAGTCTGTCTTCAGCGTCCACGCTCGCTCTAGCCACCATACCACCCGGCCAGCGGCCCGGAGCACCTGGGTCCTAAACCCAATCACTCACCCAGCAGAGCAGGGCAGGGGTGCACGGAGCCAGCAGGAGACGTGACTTGTCTTACTGGGGCATTGAGATTATTTGAAGATATGAAACTGGAAAATAGAGTAATTTGACTGGTACGTGATTCAGAACATCATGTTTAGATGGGAGCAAGCATGGCTGTATCAGGAACGCAGATAGATCTTAATATCTAAAAGAGATGTTAAGAAAACATCACTTATGTTGCACCTCTTCCACCAGCTGTGCTCCTTGACATGCTGGGGGCAGATGCAGCGTCATTATGTCTAATTAATAAGGGATGTGATGGAGAACCAGAGAGGGCGAGCTACAGGCTCAGGGCCACCCAGCAGCTAATAGGCAGACTGGGACCTTGAGTGCATCTTGCCTGGCCCCGGGAGCAGGGTGCGGGGTGTCACACAGGGGCAAAGGCTGGGACGCAGGGACTGGGCCTCCCTCCTCTGACCCACAGCCTGTACAATGTGACCACTCACCTGGCTGGGCGGGGAGCACCTGGGCTTGACCCCCCCTAGCTCCAGTCAATCGACTGGCTCATCCTGTCCCCTCTGTGTCTCAGGGGTCTGACGCCTGCCTAGCAGGCCTGCGGGAGGGCTGAGGGAGCAGAGGTATGGGCAGCAGCTGGCCAGTGCCCAGGACAGCAGTAACCTGCTAGTCAACCCTGTGCATCTCTCACTTATGCCCCCACTGATGTCCCACCAGATCTTTGCTTTTGACCAGAGCAGCCCTGGCAATGCCTTTCCCAGGCATGGACTCAGAGCCAGGTCACGGCCACCCTTACAAACCAAGGTGCTCACAGCTGTGGCTGTCCCCATGTGAATCCTTCGTGTCAGCTATGGGCACATCCAGACTCCGGTCCTGCACCCACTGCTCGGTCCTCCCAGCCCGAAGGGAAGGTGCAGGAAATTGATAACCGTGGGGCCAGCTTTGATCAACATTCTTCTCCCTTCTCCTCCCTCCCTCCCACCCTGATGACTGTGCTGTGCCCTCACATGGCTGCTCTGCCCGTCTCACCTAGAAGCCCTTGGTCACACGTGAAGGGCAGCGTGTGAAGCCATGAGTGGTGAATGAAAGTTGGACAGATGAAGGGATGGATGGATAGAACAAGGATGAATGATGGATGGAGGGATGGATGGTTGGGGGATGGATGGATAGATGGATGGTTGGATGGAAGAAGGATGGATGATGGATGGGGGATGGACAGTTGGATGGACGGTTGAATGGAAGAAGGAGGGATGATGGATGGAGGGATGGATGGTTGGGGGATGGATGGATAGATGGGTGGTTGGATGGAAGAAGGATGGATGATGGATGGGGGATGGATGGTCAGATGGACGGTTGGATGGAAGAAGGAGGGATGATGGATGGGAGATGGACGGTTGGATGGACGGTTGAATGGAAGAAGGAGGGATGATGGATGGGAGGTGGATGGATGATGGATGGTGGGTGGGTGGATGGATGGTTGATGGATGGATGGACCAACAATGGACGATGGATGGGTAGATGGATGTAACGTGTGGGGGATGATGAGGAGAACAGGTGATGGGAGAAGGCACTTCCCCTGCAGGACCCCCACCGGCTGGCCCTGTGCTGACCCACGAGGTCCTCACCCTGAAGTTACCTTTGTGGTTCTCCAGTGCCTCTCAGATGGTGAAGAGGAGTGTGCACCTTAGTCACAGAGCTGTATACTCAGGGTCACTTCTGAACCTCCACCCCAGCTGTGTCATCACAGAGAATCTCTGCCGCTTCCAGCTGGGGTGGAGGGACCTGAAGGAGTTTCCAGGCCCTCCTAGCACCCAGCCAGGGTGGACAGCAGCTGGCCGGGTGCTAGGAGGTGGGTGCTGGACACCCACCCAGTAGGCATCCCTGGGGACGACTGTCTTCTTGATGAGTGCCTCCCTCCCTGTGTATCCAAGGGCAGATGGAGGCCCCAGAAGCAGCTGGCCTTATGCTTCACGACCTCAACTTTGTCCCCGAGACTCCTCTGCAGAGGAAACCCTGGGCAGAGAGCAGAGGGACACAGATCAAGCCTGAGAGCTAGGGGTGTGTGGACGCTGGGTGGTGCGGGTCGGCAAGTAAGGGAAAACAGGCTCTGCCCCCTCCCCAGCTGTGAAAGGGGGTCAGAGGCACTGCTCAGGGTCCCCTACCCTCCTGGGCCCCCAGAGGCAGCCTGACCTGATGGGTGAGCCCAGCCACGAGCCCTTTCAGTCCACTCCTTCCCGGCCATGTGATCTGGGGGTGCCCAGTCCCCCACCAGCAAAATGGGGAAATACCAGCACCCACAATGCAGTCTTTCCTCCCACACAGAACCTGGCTCCCTCAGTGCCCAAGGCATCCGCTGTTGCAGGTACCATCGAGAAAAGCGAGGCCTGGAGAGGCCCCGGCCCCCTGCAGCGTGGACCCCAGAACTCAGGAGCCGAGGCTCCCAGCCCCCTGCCAGATGGCCCTCAACCAGGCGCCTCCCCGCAGGGCCCGGTGCGCTGAGTGAACAGCACTGCTGCACCGGCGCGGCTGACGCTCGCGCCCTTCCTCGCCGGCTGATCCTGGCGCATCCCTCCAGCTGCCCAGGTCCCAGCAGACGGGCGGGAGGATCCAGGGAGGTGAAGTGTGCAGGACACCAGCTCAGTGCGGCCTTCCTGGACGGACAGTGGGTGGAGAGCGGGGAGGAAGTGTTTGGATTCCCGCGCGGTGCCCCCGGCGCCCAGCACAGGCCTGGCTGTCGTAGGCACTCAATAAATGTTTGCTGAGCTGAACTGAAGGGGAAAATTGCCTTTCTTCTGCTGAGTGCAGCCCAGAGCCCTCTGATCGATAGCGGCCATCTCTCCTCCTGCTTTATTAAGCGATCACACTGTTTGTGTTCGTTGCTGCCAGAGAAAAGAGCACACGAGCCTTCAGTTCCGGGGAGATCATGGTGATGTGTCCCTGCCCGTGGAGCCCGGCTGCGGGCAGGGGGCTGCCCACAGCGACGCAGGGAGGGTGCTCCGGCCACCGCTCTCTTGGGTCCAATCACTGCGGCCGGGAGGAGCTGACCCCTCACCAGGGGTCTCGTGTCATACTGCACGGCAGGCAGGAACAGAACAGCCTCCCGGCCTGCCTGTTAGCAGCCCCAATCTGGGGGTAGCAGATGGGGGCTGACACACACCGTCGGAAAAAAGCCGGCGGGGGGTGTGCAGTGCTCCACAGAGGAGGCCCCGGGCTGACGGGCGAGGGACAGCGGGCCACAGCAGCGGGGGTCCAGGAGGCAGGGGCAGGCCGCTCCCGCCCCACCATCACGCCAGAAGCCCCCGTGTGGGGACCGGGGAGCCTCGAGGACACCCGTGGGGCCTCAGCTCACAGGTCTGCCCCCCACAGACCGCGTGCTCCGGAGCACGGCCTGTGCCTCCCCAGCTTCTGCTGCTGTGCCAGGGGCCCCCGGAGAGCAGAGGCCCAGCTCCGGCTCCACCCCCCGGGGGACCCCGGCCCTGGACCCACTGTGCCGCTTCCAGGTGACTCCAGGCTGCAGGGCGCCTCCACTGCCACCCCAGCCCTGCAGGAGGGGACATCCCTCTGGGAACAGAGCTCCCTTCCCCTGTTTGATTGGTTCCCCCACCCCTACCCCGCCTCTCCCGCCCCAGAGATTTATGCAAATCCCACTGCCGGCTTGTTCTTGAATGTCAAACGCAGGCGGATGAATGTCAGATTCGGTCTCAGTCTCAGTCAATAACAGCATTTGATAGGATAGTTTGTAATTTCTTCCCAAGCCAGAGGGAGCAGCTCTTCGAGTCCATCGCTCAACAAATACTTCCTCTCTCTCAACTGCCCTGCGTGCTCCATGTCCTCCTGCCTCGGTGACAGCTACGGGGCCCTCAAGCACCCACCCCACACCCCACTCGAATCTTCTGTGATGGCATCAATTCTGCTCTGTGAACTGGGGCCCCACCCTGATCAACAGTGGCCCCACTGCTGTCACCTCATCACCTTCCCCTCCACCAACGTCATCAACAATGGCCCCCGATCCACCTCCCCTCCCATAGGGTCGCCATCCCACCATCACATCCATGCCCACCGTCAGCAGTGTGCGGGATACCCAGTGCCCATCCTTCCATCCTGGCTGACCTTCACAGAGAGGACCCAAGACCGCCAGCCACTGCAACTCAACCCAAAACAAACAACCGATTGGAAACCGGGCACAGAACGTACACATTTCTCCAAGGAAGATACACAAATAGCCAATAAGAATATGGAAAGAGATGCTCAGCATCGCTAATCACTAGGGGAAAGTGAATCAAAGCACAGTGAGATACCGCCTCACGCCCATCACAGAGGCTACTATAAAAAAATGTTTTTAAAAAGAAAACAACATGCGCTGGTAAGGATGTGGAGACACTGGAATCCTCGTTCACTGTGTTACTGGGAAGGTAAAACGGCGTGGCCACTGTGGAAAACAGCGTGGAGGTTCCTCAAAAATTTAAGCCTAGAATCACCATATGATCCAGCAATTCCACTTCTGGGTAAATATCCAGAAGAAGGGAAAGCAGGGTTTCAAAGGGCTGTTGTACGTCGTATTCATAGCAGCACCATTCGTGATCGTATACGGTGGAAGCAGGCCAGATGCCCACTGACAGATGGATGCATAAACAAAGTGGAATATTATTCAGCCTTAAAAGGGGAGGAAACTCTGACACCTGTTACAACACGGACAAGCCTCGAGGACGTCACGCTGCGTGAGCAAGCCAGTCGCCAAAGGACAAACAGTGCGTGATGCCACTTACGTGAGGCCCCTGGAGCCGCCAAACTCAGAGGCGCGGAGTAGAATGCTGGGGACGGGGCTGGGCCAGGGGGTGGGGAGCGAGTGTTAAGGGGGCAGAGTTTCAGTTGGCAGAGATGAGAAGAGCTGTGGGGAGGATGGTGGTGAGGGTTTTGCACAGCAATGTGACTATACTTCATATTGTGTTAAGGATATTAATATTTAGGTGTATATCCAAGTGTATGCTTCAAAATGTTTAAGATGGGGGGCTTCCTGGTGGCGCAGTGGTTGAGAGTCCGCCTGCCGATGCAGGGGACGCGGGTTCGTGCCCGGGTCCGGGAAGATCCCACATGCCGCGGAGCGGCTGGGCCCGTGAGCCATGGCCGCTGAGCCTGCGCGTCCGGAGCCTGTGCTCCGCAGCGGGAGAGGCCACAGCGGTGAGCGGCCCGCGTACCGCAAAAAAAAAAAAAAAAAAGGTTAAGATGGTTAATTTTATGTCGCGTGTATTTTAGCACAAATTTTTTTTAGAGAGAGAACGCATCAGGCCATCCCGCCACACAGATGCATTCGTGGAGGCGACAAGGAAAACCAAGCGAGCGTCAAAGTTCGGCAGGTAAGGACAGATGCTGGAGGACCCGGGAAAGGAGAGCCACGCCTCAGTCCTGAGTTCCTCCAAGGCTCCTCAGAGGCGGGCGGGAGGAGAGACCTGCTGAGCCCGTCTGCAAAGTTCCTGGCACAGCAACCGGGGGCCCCTGAGGGGAGCCCACCCAAGTCCTGCCTCCTGGTCAGCCCACGTGCCACCCTGGATCTCAGCATCCAGAGCTCGCATCCCGCCAGCCAGGGACACGATGGTAAGGCAACGGGTGCGTTCAGTGAATCATCACACCCTGGACGCGTGTGACACCGCAGAGCAGGGGTAGGGCAGCAGGGGCCGGCCCGGCCTCCTTCCCAGGCCCCTCTCTCCACAGGACAAGCCTCTGTCCTTGCCACCCTCCGGGCCTGGCTCTGCCTCCCCTGTTGGGGCAGTGTCAGGCCTTGGCCCTCTGCTCTGTGGGACCCAGTACCCTCCCTTCCCCACCCCGCGTGTGCCCGGAGCAAAGCCCGCTGGATGCCCGTGGGATGCGAACCAATGAATGAACAGATGAAGGAAGATACACCCAAGCCAGGGATGGGAAGGCAGGGCGAGGGGCAGGCCTACGGACAGGAGGGGTCCGGACCCACAGGCTCCGTTCTGCCCTGGCCTGCACCCCCTGGGCACGAGCCCTTTGACCCCTGATCGTCCGTCACCAGCGAATGTGTTACGAAGCATGAACTGAGCACCCCTGTGTGGGGCCTGTGCTGGGCCAGCCCAGGGGCTTGACGGATGCACGGGAGGGTGTGGCCAGCAGCACAGACTCTGGCCTCAGATACAGCCACCAGCTGTGTGACCCCGGCCGGCACCCACGCCTCTCTGAGCCTCAGTTTCCTCCTCTGTAAAATGGGGAAAACAGCACCCATGTCATAGGGTCGAGGAGAGAATTGAAGTTGAGGGAAGGCCAGCTCCTGCTCAGCATCCGTGTCAGGGGCCCAGAGGGGCAGAGAGGAGCCCGGGGTGAAGGCAAGATGCCAGAATTCACGCAGAAGGGAAGCTGCTAAGCAAGAAATGAAAAGTCAAAGTAGAAGCCCCGCCCCCCATTGGTGGCGCGATAATGAGAAATTAAAAGAAAGAAGGGGGTGCAGGACAAAACTAGTTGGGAGATGTCGGGTGGGATATTTACGGAATTCTTCAATAAAAGGCTGGGGAGGGTGAATATTTTTATGATTCAAAATGTCTGGCTCCAAACAATCAAGGTTCATGGGAAACGATGTATGCAAATTTATTTAAATGACTTGGGAGGGAGGGGAGGAGACTTGGGAGGCTCTGCACAGGTGGGGGGGGGGCGGGGGGGGGCAGTGAGGCCTGCAGGCAACCAGAAGCTGCCGCTGGCCAGGGGTCACACCGGCCGAGAGAGCGAGTGGCCAGCCCACCCTCCGCCTCGACACGCACGTTCCCTGGATGAGGCCTCGTCTCAGTCCACAGAGTGACTGCCCGTGACCACCAGCAGGACGTGGGCAGAGGGAGCCTGGGTTCTGCGGTCGGCATAAAGGAGAGTCCTCTGGGAAGCCCCTGCCCTGTTTGTGCCCCCTTCCTTTCAAAACCCGCGTTGCCGGGCACTGTCCCCAGCCTCCCAGTCATGACTTTTGCTCGACCCCAAAGCCCTGGAAGGCAGAAGCCCTGACTGTCCTGCCCCCTCCCCCCGTGGTCCCTGCGCCCAGGACAGTGTCTGCACATCACAGGGGCTCCATCTACGGAACGAATGAGGGAAGGAAGGAACCCACAGGAGAGGCCAGTCACTCACCTGGCTCCTCCCTGAATGAATGAGTGGACCATTCATTTACTCTCCAAAACAAGCAGGTGAAAGAGCTAATGATATGCCCACGTTAAAGGGGAGAAAACTGAGGCTCAGAGCCACACAGTAACTTACCGGGGTTTTGGTTCAGGGGGGCAGTGAGCTTGTTGGAAACAGCACCGGCTTTGGAGACAGACATGCCTGGGTCAAGTCCTCCCTCTTCAACCCGCTGGTTCTTGTCACTTACCTCCTTGGGGCCACTGTCCATCTGTAAACGGTGCCATGTGACTACTGTGGGTTGAACCGCGTCCCCACAGTGTTCAACGAAATTCCTGTGTTGAAGCCCTAACCCCAGGATCTCAGAATGTGATGACTGTGTTTAGAGATGGGATCTTTAAAGAGATGATTAAGGTAAAGCAAGTTCACGTGGGTGGCCCTGACCCAATCTGACCGGTGGTCCTTATAGGAAGAGATCAGGACACAGACGCACACAGACGGATGACCACGTGAGGACATGGGGAGAAGATGGCCGTCTACACACCAAGGAGGGAGGCCTCAAGGGGAACGAGCCCTGCCAACACCTTGATCTGACTTTCAGCCTCCAGAGCCAGGAGACAATACGTTTCTGTGTTTAAGCTGCCCCACGTGGTATTTGTTATGGCAGCCTGAGCTGATCAATACACAGGGCTGTGGCTTATGTTAAAGGAACAGACCAAGGAGCGAGGAGGGGTCAGGGTGGGCATGCAGTGGGAGGATGGAGCCAGGATACAAGCGTCTCTTGTCATCCATCCCCTTCTGCATTTAATTTAAAGTGAATTAATTTCAATTGAAGGAGGCACATGTGGCTGGCACCCAGGACAGTGCAGCTTTTGGACCCCTCTGGTGACTGGAGAGGATGGCGTGGGGACAAGGGGGTGCAGCTGGGACCCATTAGGGTCTGCCCGTGACCATGGTGGGTGAGAGGGTGAGATTTCCCCCAGCAGGGCCATGATGGAGAAAGCCCCCACCTGCAGGCCATGTCCTCATAGCCAGAGGACACCGGATTTCCACAAACCCGAATGTAAAGATCTTGCCACTGAGGACTTGCAGAGTCATCAAGCCCCCCGCCAGGCCCACCACCCGGCCGAGAAAGGCCCAGCCCCGCCGGACACTCTTCCTTGCTGCCTGGTGCCCGCTGGCTGTCCATGGCTGGCCCACCCAGAAGTGAGCGACAGGGACAGAGAGCAGGGGCAGGGTGGGAGGAGAAAGGATTTCCAAGGCCGCTGTCACCTTGAACCCAGACAGGAGAGTCCAGCGCTCTCTGCGGCTGACAGCCCCAGCAGCAGCTGCAATTAGCACAGAGCCGTTGACATCTAAATAATATAACAGTTATCATAAAGAATATGCAGCCGTGATGAAGCTCAGGTTATTTATAAAAGGATTAATAATTGAGACGTGAGCCTGCTGACGGATGAGCGTTCAGCGGGGACACTGCCCAGCTCCCTGATCAGAATTTCTATGGGGAATAATGAGTCCCCTTAAGAAGACAAAGACCTTGAAGTTTCCTCTGCTGTTTACACACTAATTCCTGGCAATGAGGAAATTAATGTGGAGAGTCCGGCTGAGCTCCGGTGACACGGAAAGGCAGGAGATGCATCTGGCCCTGGTGTCCTGGCCCGGAGAGGCCCACATAGGACTTGTCAGTGGTTCTGGAACGCCAAGGATTAAGTGAGTTATTAGACCAAAAGGTCAGACGCCATCCTGAGAATACAAGTGCACGAGTAACTCAGAGAGGGGGACCCATGGGCCCTTTGCCACAGGGGTCACGGCACGCTCCCAAGATAGAGGGGAAGCTTGACCGACGGGCCTGGTTTCCAGGGTCATGGTGGGCCATGGGGAGAGGAACCGGACTGGCTGGGGGGCCGCCCCTCTCCCTTCACCCACTGCTACCAATAGTGCTGGTAAACTGAGGGTTTACCTCTGCTTCCAAGGGCTGGTCCCAGGCCAGGGTCAGGCTGGAGCTCGGGCTGGCCCAAATCAAGGACCTCCCTGCCAGGCGTGTCTAGTTTCTGGAGGCCACTCTGCCTCAAAGGCCTCCCCGCTCCTCACCTCCCCCCGCCACCAGGACTCCGGGACCAGCTCACACTGTCTCAGTCTCCCGGGGCAGCCTTAACCAAGTTCCACGGACACTGAGGCGGCTTAAACCATGGACATCTATTGTCTCACGTTCCTGGATGCCAAGACACCTGAGATCAAGGTGTGGGGAGGGTTGGCGCCTTCCAAGGCCTCAAGGGAGAATGCGTTCCAGGCTCCTCCCCCAGCTTCTGGTGGTACCGGCATCCTTGGCCTCCCTTGGCTTGAAGAAACATCACCCAATCTCTTCATGTTCACATGGTGAGCACGTCTATGTTCAAATTTCCCTTTTCCTAAGGACACCAGTCGTGTTGGGTTAGGGCCGACCCCAGTGTGACCTCGTCCTAACTAATTACTCCTGCAAAGACCCTATTTCCAAATACAGTCACATTCTGAGGTACTGGGGGTTCAAACTGCAACACAGATTTGAGGGGACACAATCCAGTCCAGGACACCCCGTGGGCAGGGCCCCCTGGTGCAGCCTGACCATCGCAAGGGCAGGATACAGCCCCAGCCAGACGCTGGCGGTCAGGGGGTTTGGGGAGGCCACCCGTGCTGGACACCCAGGAGCTGTACGCCTTCTGCCCCCTGAGTGGGCATGGCCACCAGACAAAGAGAACACTTGGACCACCAACCGCAAGCCATCAGCTGTGGGGCGGTAGGGGAGGGGGGTTATTACTCATTCGTTTTTGTCTTTTTGCATATTGACTAGACGGGTAGATCCTCAGAACAGAGAGGGATCCTTGACACAGCCTGGCCCAAAATGCCACCCGAGCCATGACCCTGTCCTCCCCAACATGTCACCCAGCACTCTGGGGACATGAGACAGGGCACTGCCCATGGGGAGAGGTATGAGCATGTCAGAGACTGCTCTGTGCCTGGTGCCACTTTGTTCTTCATCAACCAGGGAGGCCTCATCCCCATTTTACAAACAAACAGGCCCAGAGAGGCCAAAGACTGTGCCCAAGGTCACACAGCCAGCTGGGATAGGCTGTCACAGGACTCCAGGCTACGCCTGGCCGGCCCAGCCCACTGCTCACGCTTAGCGATGCCCTTTCTCACCTAGGACCAAACTGGCCCTCCCTGAAGCGGCCTCGCCTCTGACCTTGGGTCATCTGTAAAATGGGGTCACGGGACCCACCTCCCTGGGCTGGTTCCATGATGCAGCACCTCACACAGTGCCCAGCAGTAGTGGCACTGGCCCCCCATCCCGGAACAGCCTTTCAGAGATCCTAAACCTGCCCTGAGAACCACAAACAAACCCGCGTCCCTACGGGGGACAGTCCCCACCCAGGAGCATTTATGGAGCTCCAGCTGCATACCCAGCCCCTCTGCACTGTGCGTGCAGGCGACAGGCCCCTCCTTGTGCTGCACTTTCTTCCCCTCTGGTGGGGCTGCCAGCCTGGCTCCCAGGGCTCTACCTCCGCTCACAACATTTATAACCACATCCGAAAGCTGCAGCCTTCTGGAGCTAGCCTGCTTCGCGTCCCCACAGAGCGCCTGAATACTAATTGAAAAGTGATTAATTGTATTCACGGAGCTCCTCTCCTTGTGGGAGGCGGGGCCCCACTCTCCACACTCCCTAACTGGGCTTGGGGCAGGGCAGCGGGGGAGTCGTGGTTTTGTTTTTTTAAGGCTGAGCTGTTTCTAGTCTGATTTAATTTTCACAGGGAGAGCCTTAAACCACGAGCCTGGCTCAGCGATGGAGTCCAATCCCCCAACCTGGGAAAATCCCTGCCCCTCTCAGAACCCCCCTTTCCTCCCTCATAAGGTGGGGCTGTTGGAATCAGACTGTCTGGGTTCAAATCCCAGATCCCCATAATTGCTGTGATGAAGTTTGGTCCAGTCTTGCCCATGCCAGCTCTTTGCTATCCTCCTGGCCTCCTTGTTCCCTCCAGTGTGCACACACATTCCCCCTATCTACCCACTGTCCCTTTCCCAGGATTCTGCTCAGAGGTCACCTCCTCCAGGCAGCCTCCCAGGGCCCCTCCTCTCTGCTCCAACAGCGCCAAGGGCATCTCCCCACAACAGGTTGCTGTGGCTGCTGGTCACGCACTGGAGAGCGAGGCCAGCATCCTACCACCCCTGCCCCCCACAAACCCTGCACTGCACATGGCCAGAGACACCGGGTCTCTCAGTGAAGACTGGGTGCTCATGATGAAATGTCCTCCTGGATCCAGGTTGGAGGCCCGGGGCCAGGACTGTTGGGTAGTGAGGCACAGACGGCTCCTTCCCGCAGGATTGTTAGAGAGACCCACCCGGAGAGAGTCTGACAGGTCAGTGAGGGGGTGGGGACCCGAGGGGACTGTGCGGACCAGGCCAGGGCAGGGCCAGTGCCTGGGTCAGACCTCATTCCCATGTGGGAGCTCAGAGGGACGGCTGGCTGCAGGCCGCGGGCTGTGATCGCTGACGGCCTGGCCACAGGGCACCCAAGGAGCAGCCGTCCCCATGGCACTGGCCCAAAGGCACTGGCCCATCTCTGCTGTGCTCTTGTTTCCAAAGTGTAGGGTAGGACTTCACCGAGCCCTGGTCACAAGTGCCCTGAAATCCTGCCAGAAACACAACCTTTGAGGCGTTTCTCCTCATTTAAATTTTTCCTTGACATTTGCACACAGTGAACAAGGACAAAGAACCAGGGACGCAGCAAACTGAGCTGCAGGGTCTCCTTGTCCCAGGAGGCAAGAGAGGCCCCTGGACCACCCTGGCTACAAGAATGGAGACGGACACAACGGCAGGAGGTGACTGGCCCGGGCTGGCCACGCTTAAGGGCTCGACGCCGGGGTGATCCCACTATACAGAGAAGGAAACCGAGGCTCAGAAGGGAGACGTGTCCCCGCCAAGGGCACACAGCTGGGGACTTTCTCCATCTGGTTTGAATAACAGCACCCTGTCCTGCAGGGCCTGCCGTCCCGACGGGAGCCCTCACGTCTGATCCAAGTCCTGGAAATCCAGTCAATCAGTTCAACAGCCTTTCCCAGAGCACTGGACACCAGGAGGGCACAGGGCTCCACTCACCTGAGACTCTCCTGACACGGTCTCTCGCTGGGAAGGCGGTTAGCACGTTGCTCCGACGCAGGGGGAGGAGACTGGACTGCAGGGCCCCAGCACCAGGATCACCCACCCAGCCAAGCGGCCTCGGCCAGTTCCACAGCCCCGCGAGCCTCAGTTTCCCCACTGGTCGAAGGAGGACCACTGGCTCCAGGGCACTGAGCTGGTGAGACCAGGGAGCCAGGGCACAGAGCTCCCGGGAGAGGGAGGGCTGCCGCACAGGGCGGGGGCCTTTGGGAAACACCTTCCCAGAAACCGCTGTGTGTAACAGCGATGGTCTGGGTGCTGGAGGAGAGCGAGCCCCAGCGAGGGGTCCCTTAGCCAGCAGTGCACAGCGGAGCCTGTCAGCCGGGCCTCCCAGGGCCAGCCATCGCTGTGACCCTTTTGTAAGAGGGTCCAGGCTGTCGTGTATCCGCAGAGGTGGGGGCTTCTCCCAGGCTCCGCGACCAGGCCCACAGGGCACTCCCGCGGGAGCTCGTGCAGGGAAGGCTCTCTGCGCGGCCCTCCTGTTCTCAGCCTGGGCTTTGAGGAGGGAGCCAGGCCAGGCGGGAGCTCGTGCAGGGAAGGCTCTCTGCACGGCCCTCGTGTTCTCAGCCTGGGCTTTGAGGAGGCAGCCAGGCCAGGCTGGGGGAAGCACCTCCAGGCATCCACTCTTCGCTCGGGTCAGGGCGGCCGGACCACAGACCCATGAGCCTCAGCGCGGGCGGTGCTGGAAAGGCCCCCAGGCTGCAGCGCATCCCGGGCCCCGTCCCCTCTCAGATGCAGGCACCGCTGGGTCAGGCTCTGAGGAAGTAGAATGCAGATGCCCAGGCCTGGGGCCTGGCTCCGGACGCTGACTGCGTCGGGTGTGGGCAGCATGGGGACTTCCCTGGGCTCATCCTGAGCTTCTGTGTCCAGCCCGGATTTGCCTGTGCTTTGAGCAGTAACAGAAGGTTCTGGTCCTCTCTGAAGCCGGTGGCCCCTGGGGCACATCCTCGGGGCTCAACTGTCAAAGGACAAAGTTTCCGGGAGAGTGACCCTCAGGTGAGGAGTGGGGAAAGGGGGCGTCTTCAGTGCCAAGTGTGGACAAGCTGGTGGTATTTTACCAAGAAAGGGCAGTGCCCCTTGTTCTGGGAGCCGCACTGTCCCTGCCTGTGACCCACACGAGAAGGTGGGAGTGGGGAGGGCAGTGGGGGAGGGGGCAGGAGGGGGGGCTCTTAGGACCTCGCGGTTGCTCTCAAGACTTCTTGGGCCGCTGGGTTTTGGACACAGGGACGTGATGTGACCCAGGTGCTGGCGGGACCCTGGGGGGGCGCTGTTGAGAACCCGCCGTGTCAGGAGACCTGAGAGGCCGCGTGGACACGCGGGCGGGGCCGGACTCCCGTCTCCTCTGAAGACAGAGCGCACAGCAGCTTCCAACAGGCCGGCTACGGGGGCCGCCACCCGGCCCTCAGCTCTGAGCCTCTGCGGGGATCTCTGGAGCTCAGGCTCCTGTGACCGCCCAGGGCAGACGGTGGCAGCTGCACGTGGGGTTTCCGGACAGACCTGGCGGGACGCAGACCCTGGGGGGCCAGGCTGGGCCCCGGGCGAGGGGGGCAGGGGCCGAGCAGGGGGTGGCACACAGGCCGGTGGGGGCAGGGGCCCGGCGCTGCCACGGGAGCCCAGGCCTCTGGTCACGGCTGACCCTGAGCCGGCCTGGGCACCACCCCGGCTGGGTCTGATGCTGCTCACAGGCAGGACAGAAGCTCAGACCGGGCCCCGAATCCGGAGCTCCCCACGCTGGCCCTTGGTGGGCCAGGGCCGGTCTTAGGAAGAGCAGCTCCCATGCTGGCAGGTCCTTCCCAAAGCTCCTTTCTGCGCCGCCAGTTCCCAGGCTGTGCCGAGGTCGCTGAATGCTTACTTGTTGTCTTTCCCCTTCCTTCGATACAGTTATAGATTAATTAATTCTCAACAAGCAATATCTGACCTACATCAGCTCCTCTGTAAGACGGCAGAGCCAGAAGAAGAGGCATTCGGCTATATAAAGACAAGGATCTATTTTAAAAGAGGCCTGTGTGCGGAGAGTCAGCTGTTCCGACGACATCCCTGTTACATAAGGCTTATTTAAAGGCACCACACACCCTCGCCCACGCTAGATTCATGGCTGGGGAGCTCTGAGCACGGGGTTAATCGCCCGATTCAGTCTGGACCCTCCAGAGGGGCTCTGACAGGAGAACGGTCTCCCTGGGGCGGATGGGGGCGGGGGGCACCCGCACCAAAGCCAGAGCGCCTGGCGTCGCCGGATTACACTCCCCCCGCCTCCCTGCCCATATCGAAGCCCTGGTCTCGCCACGTTTTGGTTGTGGGATCCTCGTCTCATTCATCTTGGTCTCCCTCAACACCAGAGAGAGCCCAGGTGGTCGGAGGCATCACTGCTGAAGAATTAGGCTGTGGTGTGGCGAGGAGAGCACCAGGCTCAGGAAAGGGCCACCTTGCTCAGCTGTGTGCCAGGCGCTGCCACCAGCTCGTAGGTGCATAATCCTCTTAATCACCGCAGCTGCCCTGTGAGGGAGGTTCCCCTGCAGAGGTGGCCGCCTCCTGGTACCCACGTCCCTGTGCCCCTCCCTCTGCGTGGCAGGACTCACCACAACCGCAAGGAGCGGAACGGGTAGAAGACGTGGGGCGTCATTTCCAAGATTAGTTTACAAAAGGCTGCGGTTTCCCTCTCTGGCTCTGTGGGGGAACCTGCTGCCCTGCTCCCTGGGGGAGGCCACCCTGCACAGAGGCTCCCGTGACAAGGGGCCGAGCCCGCCAACACCACGCGAGGGAGCCTGGATGCTGACACCGCCGCCACGGTCCAGCCCTCAGATGAGACCACACACCCGGCCCCCAGCTCGCCCGCAACCTCACGAGAGGCCCTGGCACCTGGGTTCCCGACCCGCAGACACCGGGAGAGGATAATTGCTGGCCGCTTAAGTCACCGTGCACAGGGGTGAGTTGTCACGCAGCAGTAGAGAACTGACACGCCGCCTCGCTGTAGGATTGGGAAGCTGACCCTCTGAGCCATCACTCACACAGCCAAACCCAGGTTCAAACTCCCATCCACCCGGCTCTGCACAGCACACAGATCTGGGACCCAAAATCAGGGGCAGTAGGCCAAGCTCTGGCCTGCTGCGCTCTGGGGGAAGCGGCAGAGGGCCAGTCCCCCAGGCCGAAGCAGAGGAGTCCGTCACGAGGGTCCGCCCGCTCCCACGGAGGCCCACCTGCCACCTCCTCCGCTACTCCCTGCGCCCCACTCCCCTGTGCTTTTATCCCAAACTTTCCCTGTTTCAGGCTCTGTCCCTCCCACAGGGAGCCCCATCTGCTTCATCCTGAGGCAGGCCTGGCATACAAGCCGCCCTGTGAGCCCAGGAAGGGGCCTGTCCAGAGGCTTCCTGCAGAGAGCCATGTCTGACCCCAAGCTCTGAGGGCAGCGGTTGGAGGCCCTCTGGCTTTGCTGCCTCCCACTCCCCCTCCCCTCCCTCACTCTCCAAACCCCGCCTTGCTCTCAGCCACATCCACAGTTCCAGCAGAGACCCTCCCTGCCTGCCCGCGTCAGGCTGGGGCCACCGAGGCAGGGCCAGGGCCCCGCTCCACCCCACTGCAGGATGGAACACAGCTCTAGGCGGTCCTGCTCCTTCCCAAGCCTCAGTCTCCTCATCTGGAAAATGGGAGAAGCCAGAGCAGCAGCCAGACCTCGCTTCAGCAAAGCCCAGGAGGCCCCAGCCGAGGCCACGTGGGCCGTGCGGGTGAGGCCAGGCTTGGACCTGGATGACTGATACGGTGTGGACGGCCCTGCAGGGGGGTAGCAGGACGAGCGCACTGCACACGAGCTGTGGGGCACCGTGGTCCTTACCTGGAGACCCCGTCCGCGGGGCCCTGTCCCGGCTTCCTCAAAGGATGGGCCCGTGAGCTCGTGGCTGGTGCGCTCACCAGCCTCCTGGTGGCCGCGCTTAGCGGCCGTTTCCAGGCTGGGGCTGGGCCCCGGGTGCAACAGGGGACGGGCCTGCCCCGGGGGCCTCCCATCCCCCTTCCCTGCCCCGCAGCTGGGCCATCCTTGCGCCTGCGCCTGAGTGTGGATGGCCCTCTGGGTCAGCGGGGGCACAGGGCCCGGCCATGGGGCGCTGCACGTGGAAGGGGGCCCTGGGGCCCGCCTGGTGGGAGGGATGTTGACGGGAGGCGGAAGCACCCCCCGCTCTGGCTGGCTCGGCACGCTGTCCGTCAGGAGTTCCGTGGAGCTGGCCAGGAGGGAGGGGGCGGGGGGCACGGGTCCGGGGGGCCAGACTTGGGTGGACGGGCACGCGGGAGGTGGCTTTGCAGTTTCAGTCATCCCGGAACAGCCGGCCCGGGCCCTCCTCACGTCCGCACCAAGAATCCGGGGTCCCGGGGGTCCGGGCCCCCCGCCCCGTGCACAGGTCTGGGGGTGATGCAGGGCTGGCAGAAAGCTCCCAGCCCCTGGGCTCCTGTCCAGCCTGAACTCACTGACCCCTCGCTCACTTCATCGTGTGCTTGTCCTCTGGGCAAGCGCCCTGCAGCCATCAGAAGGGAGACCTGCCCCCTGAAGCTCACGGTCTTCGGTGGGTGGGTGGGGGGGGCGACAGACCATGCAAACGAAATCAGCAAACGCACATGGGTCAGGGGAGGGGCAGCCTCTCTGAGCAGGAGGCTGTGGACCTCGGACCATTGGGGATGTAGCCCTTTGGGTCCCTCGGTCCCCCTGGGAAGTGACTTCTGAGCTAAGTTTTAAAGGAAATCCAGCCACTCAAAGGAGAAACAGCAATCCAGGCAGAGGAATAGCACAGGCCGCAGGGACGGGCCGGCAGAGGCCAGGCCTTCTCGGGAGATAAGGGGCCCGGGAACGTTTCTGAACCCGCCGGTGTGGACAGGGGTCTCCCAGTGGGAAGGGGTGTGAGCACCAGGTGACCCTAAACAACGCTGAGTCCCATCACCCTCAGAAGGACGTTCCCTTTTCTTGACCCCCCCATCTGCTGGATGTTTCCAGCTGGCACTCCAGCTGGGACGCTTCGGCTCTCAGAGCCCCAGACCAGAAGAAAATAACGCGGCTCCTCTCCCTATAGGTTTAGTTTCACAGTTTCCATTTATTTATGGAGACGGAAAAAAAACAAGTCTTTCCATTTGTAGCCAGAATACAAGCACTCCAGGTAAAAGAAAAGTGTTTTAGGAACAAAGCGGGGTTATTTGCGTAGCTGTGAAGACTAGAAGGGCAGGTGTCCCCCCGCAACCTTGGGTTTCCCTCCAGAGCATCTGGGAAACCAGGAGTGAGTCCGGAGGTGCGGGCCCTCGAGCTGGGCCCTTTCCCAGGCCCAGCCCCAGGGACCCAGCATCCTTCCGGTGCAGGGAGCCGGCAGCGTGTGTGGGGAGAGGTGGGAGGACTCGCACACCCCGATCCTGCCAGACCCTCCCTCTGCGCCCTTCCTAATGCAGCCCTAGGAATGTCCTCTCATCTCCCTGCCTCACCGTTAAGTTCCCAGGAACTTTCTCCTGGTCGTCTTATTATCCTTACGGCGACTATGCTTAGTATCAGGTGGTGCTGTAGTTGGGTATTACACGCACTGTGCATATGAGAAAGGGACGGTCCAGGGGGGGTTATTCATTTACCCCAAGACACACAGTAAGGGAGCGGTAGGACCACAGTCTACAGCTCCAGACCGCTGCTCGGTCCAAGCCCCTCTCCAAGGCAAAGCCAGTCTCAGACGCCACACTGCGAATCCCAGCCTCTTAAAACCTGAGCTCCAGCAGCTTTAGAAACTGCCCACGCTCTCCCGTCTAAAAGGGCTGAGAGTTGGGAAAAAAACGTACCACTCGCCAGGTGCTGGGCAGCTACGAGCAGGTGATGTGGGCCCGGCATCCTCTGTAAGCCTCAGGCTCCACCCAGGCTTGTCCCGTGAAAATACTGCACGTTAACCAGATCCACTGGTGACTCTGAGCCCCGAGGTCGAAAGAGCCCCCAGACAAGGCTGCAGAGGGCAGTGCCTGCCCCCACAGGCCACCCCCCATAAGCTCACTGGTGGTGTGCTGTCGGGAAATGGCGGGAAAAATTGGGGAATTTGGTAGGGCCGCCAGAATCAGCTAATATTACAGGCAGCTTCCCCTACTGACCGGTAGTGCGGGCTCCGAGGGCGAGACTCAGGCCAGGTGTGCTCAGCTCAGACCTGGACTCTCCCTCAGGCTGCCAGCCCCACCAAGAGCCAGTCCAAGCCAGGCTCTTGATAGAGTCTGGGCTCCTGGCCAGAGGTCATTTCTGGCCTTGACGCCACTCAATGTTCCTTCAATGTATTATGCATCCCTGAGAATTGCAGAGCTAACTCTTCAAAGCTCTTAAACAGACACACACACACACCCTGACCTAGCAGTCAAGGTTTCCCTCCACTCTCTCCCCATCTCCACCACATCTGACCCCCTCACCCCGCCCACTACAATCCTTCCCAGCTTCTCTCCCTGAACTCAGTCCACAAAGACTCAGGACTAGACACTCCAACATCTGGACTCATTTGGACTCTGCTGTGTGGCCATGGGGAAGTCACTTTGCTTCTCTGGACCAGACCTAAGTTCTGAGAATCCTAGAAACTCAGGGTTGGAAGGAACCTTGGGACTCTCCTGGGTCACCAACCATAGAATACGTTGATCCTTGCATCAGCACCTAGTCCAGGAGGCCATGCATGGGGTGCGTGAATACCTCTGGGGCTGCGGAGCCCACCACCTGAATGAAGTCAGAGGCTTAGCGGAGGTAACGGAGGCCCCGCATCTGTAACAGCTGGGATTCTGTGATTCTCTCCCTTCTCCCCTTTCCCTCTGCCCAGAGCAATGTTCAAGGATTGGTGAGTTGCCAAAATACCGGATAAAATCAGGACGACGTGTAAGTGACGAGAGAATTGTTGATTGGCTCTTATCCTTTTTTTTTCTTTCTGACACTTCAATTATTTCAGTTATGACTTTTTCATAAAACAGTTCATAGATTGCAGGGGAACAAGTAACATTTAAATCTCCCGTTCAGCACATTACAATAATTTCCTTGGAAATGTATTAGGATATCACAGGTGCTCACACTATATGGCTTACTGCGGGTACTTAATCAGCAAATTAATGTCGAGGTTATTCCAAACTTTGGGGGAAAGTGCAAGCTTGGCAAAGACGAATCCAGCCATTCCCAATAATGACTAGGGCAGCACAGGCAGGCTGCGGGTGGCGGCATCTCTAGGAGCGCGAGCCCAGGAGGCAAGCGAGCCAGCTGTGTTTTCTAGAAATTTTGGTTAAAAGCAGGCGTTCCAAGGTCAGTCTTGCTGAGTTCAAACTCTGACCCCATCACTAGTAGCCATGGCACCGTGAGCAAGTGACGGCTCCTCTCTGGACCCCAATCTCTTCATCTGTGAAATGGACAGATACTAGCATCTGTCTCACTGTGGGGATTGCATGAGTTAATGACACATGGCAAAGTGTGGGAGCCACCGTTTATTTAAGGTCAATAAATGTTAATTTTCACCATCCTCCTCATCACCACCATCACCATCATCATCGCCATCATAATCACCACCATCATCATCACCATCATCATCACCATCACCATCATCAACATCATCATCTCCATTAACACCATCATCATCACCAACATCATCACCATCATCACCATCATCATCACCATCACCATCATCAACATCATCACCAGCATCAGTATCAGCATCACCATCATCACCAGCATCACCATCATCATCATCATCCCAGTGAGTCCTGACAGGGTCCCACCGACCCGTAGCGGCCTGACTTACCAGACCCTCACTGGCCTGGATTCAGGACTCAGCTCGAGTGCTCCCTTCTCAGGGAGGCTCCCAAGACCTCAGGTAGCACAGTCCTGCCACCAGCCATCTCTAACCTGCTTCAGTGTGTTCACAGCACCTCTCCGATGGCTGGTTTGTCGTCTACTTTCTTGCCTCTCTCTCCCAGGAGAGGGAGAATACCCAGGACCTAGAACACTGTACCACAGACAGAAGATGTTCAATCAAGATTTTGAATGAATTAATTAATGAAAGAATGAGTGGATGATTGAATGAATGAACAAATAAAGAATGCTATTGCTAATCTGGGCTGAAGGTCTGCCTGCCTCCCTGCCCCCATCCTGCCTGGAGAAGAAGCAGGGAACCCCATGCCGCCGGAGCCCCAGCTCCCACACACTGTCACCTTCCTGCCTGCCTCAGGCACGCCACTGCCCAAGGAGCTCATTTCCCAGATGAGGACAGAGTGGGGGTGATCCAGGGGGGCCAGGCTCCAGACCGTCGCTGGTGAGCAGCAGAGCCAGGATGCAAACATGTTCTCCTGACTCCACACCTGCTCTTTCCTACCTGAGGGCCCTGCCCCGCCCTCCCCTAAACCCCAGAGCCAGAGCCACGCTCAGGCTGCGGCCCCTGCCCTGCCACCCACGCATGAGCCTGGGCCCTTTGCAAGCTTCCTCAGGCCTTCGGGAGCCCACCCCCTTCCCCTCAGGGGCTTCTCTGTGATTGCTCCCCATCCCAGGGATTCCCCAGGAGAAGAGGGGGGGACAGGATCCTGCCCACCCGGGGGCAGCATTGGTCCACCTCCTCCGGCTGACCCCCCCCTTCCTGTGCCCAGCCCGCAGCCCCCTGTCTCCTTGTCTGCTCCCACCTGCGCGGGCTCTGCGACAGGGCTACGTCCTTGTCCCCTGGTTGTCACCCAGCATGGAGCCTGCGCACAGCAGGTCATAACTGAATCTCAAATGGCAGGGTTCAAGGGGACCCTCCCTCGGGCCATGCTGAGCCCGTCGCCAGCACACTCTGCAGAGGCAGGGTTGGCCTCCTTCTGGGGCCTGGGGTACAGGATAAAGGCTTCTGGGGATCTCTGCACCCTGAGGTTGTGACCGCCTGCTCACGGACAGTGGCCCACATGGGATTAAGGGCCGGCTCAGAGCTCTAAGCTGAGAGATAGAGCTGGGCCCCCTGCATGCCGCACAGGAAGGGCGGATGTCCAGGGCCCATCCCGTGGTTACCCTCCAGGGGCACAGGCCCTCAGGGGACTGGTGGCGGTGAGCTGGGGGGCCCCCATCCTCAGAGGGTTTAACTTGGTGACTCGGGAGAAGGATTCAACCCTCTGGTGGGGGGCGGTGGGCTGGGGCACTTTCACAGTCCCTCCCACTTGAGGGGTCTGACGGCTCAGGGCTGCGGAGGCCGAGTAGGGCTGCCCAAGTCCCACAGCATGGGGGCAGGGTGGGTCCTTCCACTGGCTCAGGCTGCCCCTGCCTGGCCCGGGCTTCCGTCTGTTCCTCTCCTCTGCCGGCTGTTCAGTTCCCCCAGGGCTGGCGCAGGCCCGCTGCATCTCCCCAGGGAGGCTGGGGGTCAGTCGGGAGGTGGGAAGTTTGTTTATCAAAGCCTCCTGGAGAGCATGGGGAGGGGAACATTTTTAGCAAGTAAATAATACCACTTACGGAGAAAAAATATACCAAAGTTGGGATGGAGACCCAGGAAACAAGAGACAGCTGGGCTGGTGCCCAGAAAGGCCGCCAGACACACGGGGGCTGCTTCAGGCCCCTCCAAGGGGCATCTTCAGAACGGAGGTGAACCTGGAGCTTAGCAAGCGGTCAGGAGCAGAGCTGCCTTAGCCGGAACGCAGTAGCCATCGGCAAGGGAGCCCCGGAGCAGCCCCTGCACAGGGAGCAGCCTGGAGGTTCCCCCCTCCCTGCCCCCTGCGTCCACCTTGTCGTTCATTCACGAGGTCATTCAGTGGGGGAATTCAGCAAAGCGCTCACCACTCAACAACTGCTCGCACAGATGCCCTGCTGGAGTGGATGCAGGGTGGTATTCTGCGCCAGCGTCTGAGGAAAGGACCCAGGAATGCCCAACGGTGCCCAAGCCCAGGCCCTCCCCTGACGAGGGCTCCCCGAGGAGCTGGGATGGGTGCACCCTGGAGCCAGGACAGCAAAAGGCTCATCGGGCTTAGATGGGTTTGTGCGGGGCCCCCATCCAGCTCAGGACATGTAGCTGATCTCTGGGCCCCGTTGGAGGCCAAAGTCCCCTCCCTATGCCCCAGCGCCACAGGCCGGGGCCAGACGAGCCCCGAAGGTCTGGAGAACAGCCACAGAACCCGCGGCCCCTCCGCGTGCAGACCCCGCCCACTGGAAGACAAGGCTCCTCCTCCTCCTCTTTGGATGGGGGGCGGGGGGGGGGGGTGGAGTGAGATCGGAGGGGAAGGCGTCCCCCGGGGCCTCAGTGTCCCTGTTCTAAGCCCTCGGTGACTCAGATTGTGAGCCCAGCTGCGGGGAGAAGCACAAGGTCCACCCAAGGACGCCTCCTTCTGAAGGGTGCTCAGAGCTGGCTGGCAGGTCAGCTGCTCCCGTGAGAGGAGAGCAAGGGGCAGGGCAGCAAGGGGCCTCTCTGAGCGAGGGATCGCGGATCTGCTCCCTGGAGAGGCAGCCTCGCTGGACCCGAGGGTGGCCAGCAGCGTGGGCTTTGCGCGAGCCCCACGGCGCTCCCTGAAGACGCTGGAGGCTGACGCTGGGGCGCGGGCATGAGCCCGCTGGCTGGGGGCCGAGAGGCCCAAAGCGGGTTCCCGGGCGGGGCCCCTCTCGCTCTCCATCAGGTCCGCCACACCCTGTGCTGATCTCCTCCCAGGGGGGCCTCCCCAAGGCAGGAGCCGGGGCCCCCGGGCCGCCCCAACCTTGTTCCTGGAGGGGTGACAAGGCCAAACCCCCGGGGAGACCGACTTGTGGGCTCAGGACCCACCCACCGGAGCGATCGCCGAAGACCCGAGAGGAAGCTGGATGCCCTCCTCTGGACGCCTGGCTGCGGTCAGCGCGGGGCAGTGGGAGCACTGGGCACAGAGAGCCACACGTCTGCGCTAAGCAGGTAATTGTGTGGACACTCGCGGGCGCGCACACCCACACTCACACACGGACACATCTGTGCACACGCGCACATGTGCACACACACTTGTTCACACACGTATGCGAGCACATTCACGCGTGCTCACACACACACACACACACACACACACACACACACACACACAGGTAGGCCCCCATAGGCCAAGCTCAGGGCCCTGGTCCTGGCGAGAAAGTTGGCCCCCTGTCCTCCCCTCCTTGCTGAGCCGCACTGGCCCCGGCCCGCACCGGCCTGGGCTGGGAGGGCGCGGGCCTCGGATGCCGCTGCCGTCAGCAGGCGCCCCGCGCTCACAGGGGGCAGCAGATGCCGGCAGCCTGCTGACCCGCCATTCACCCCCCTCACCAGCCTGGATCCCAGATGGGTTGGCTGCCGACCTCGGGCCCACCTGGCCTCCCTCTCCAGACACCGCCTGCTGTCAAATGCCCCCATTAGCAGAATGATGCCCACTCAGAGGCCCAGAGCACAGCGTTTGCCCCAGGCTCCTGGGCGCAGGGTGAGGGCACCGCGACGCAGGCACTCACATCTTCACTTTCCCGGCCGCAGTCGGAGGAAACCAAAATGAATGTCCAGTGGCAGGCCTGGCGCCAGCCCAGAGCAGGGCCTCGGCACACAGGACGAACCCCCTCGCTTCTCCCCAGGGCAGCATCACCCCTGGGCCCCCGCAGCCTCGGGTCTGAGAGCCAGTCCTGCCGAGGGCCACACGCTCAGCAAGGGACAGCTGGCCTTTGAACTCTGAGCCACATACTCTGCCTCCAGGGCAGCCCAGAACAGACTGTCCCCCGCCCAGGCCTTTGACATCATCGTCGCCCAGAGAAGGCCACGAGGGCAGGGCTCAGGTCAGCGCCTGGGGCTGAGTGGGCCTCCAGGCCGCGGGCACTCAGGCCAACGCCAGGGCATGCTCAGTGGTGACAGGATGCTGGGGCATGGGACCCCCGTGACCTCATCTTTGCTGACCATGCCAGCCACCCCAAACCAGGGCGGCCCCTCACCCCCAGGCTGTTGTCTCTCCTTCCACATCTTCTCAGGATAAGCCTCTGCAGACCACCACCCCCAACTCCTCCCTTCCCAGTCTGCACTTGCTGGTCCGGCAGTCTAAGCTGTCCTTTGGCTTTGAGAAGAGTTGGCGGGCACTTGTCAGCGTGCTGACTGACAGGAGATCTCACAGAGGAGGGGACATTTGAGCTGGGTTTTGAAGGATGGGGAGGAGTTCACCAGCTGATCAAAGGGCAGGTGAGGTGCATTTTAGGCGGACACAGAGGTGTGGAGTATTCGGGGAGGGGAGAGGGATCAGTACGTCTCATGTGGAGACTCAGGGACGGGAGATGCAGGAGGTGACTGAACTCTGCAGGCCTCGAGGGCTAGGCTGGGGACTCCACCCAGCATGTGCACGTCAGGGGGCCTTGAGAAGGCTGGGGGGAGGGGCAGGGTCACCTGGCCGCCAGTACGTGATGGGGCTGGGCCCAGACTTGCGGGGCGGGGCGAGGTGAAGCCAGGGCCCAGCCAGGGCCATGGTGGCAGGGGTGGGGGGTTGGGGGGGACAGCAAGGGATGAGAGGGCCATTCAGGAAGGCAAAAATAAATGCAATCCTTATTTTGGTGCCTTTTCTAGATTCCAAGTCACTTTGTTAACTTAAGAACATAAAAATGTATAATGCATGGCTCGACTTGTTCATAAAATTACCATGTTTTGGTCTATTTAGAGAAGACAGCCTGAGGGAGGGAGCCGGCTCGGGGGCGGGGAGAGGATTCCTTCAAAGACGCGTTCAACTTACTTTGTTCGGGTCTTCTGCCGCACAGGCGATCTGTCCATCTGGCGTTGCTCCAGCATGTCAGGGGTCAGAGGTGGGAGGTCAGCCCAGCAGGGAGCCAGAGCCCCTGGTCCTGTCAGCAGCCTCAGACACAGAGCGCCCCTTCCTGGAGACCCTGGGGCGAGACGCAGGTCTCGGAGCAGACAGATGCGAAGTTGTCCCGGGAGGGGGCTCGTCTCCCTTCCACAGGTGCTGGCACACACGTGGGACGGGACAGGTTCCTCCACCCCCACCCGCCGCCCCCCACCGAGCCCCAGGTCCCTGGTGGCCTCGGTGCCTATGGCAGGCTGCGGGTGGCAGGCTCTAAAGAAGCAGAAGGAGCCCACCCTGGGCCTCTGCTCGGTTTCTCCACCTGAAACCCACCCCCTCGGGGCTCCTTGCCCTGCGTCCTCCCCGGGCCTGCACCAGCCCCTTGGGTCCTTTCCTGGGGTTTTTGTCTGATCTCCATAGGGGCTCTGCCGGCACACAGGGCTCACCTCAGAGAGGGACCCGTGCGTGTTTGTTGAGTGACTTAACAATGGACCCAGGGAGCTTGGCCCAAAGCCCTAGGCAGGACGGCAGGCCCTAGGGGTCGGGCTCTGAAGCAGAGAAGCAGGGATGGGGACCTGCACGGGAGCGTGTGGGAGGAGAAGCAAATCCGAGTCTGGTTGCAGCCCCTGAAGAAGGAATCAGGCACGGAGGCAGACACACAGGGAGCCGCGTTCCCAGGGCCGCTGCAGCAGGGTCCCGGTTCCCTGTCGGGAACACCCCAAGATGCTCTGCTGCCGTTTCCACAAAACCACAGCCCCACCCGTTCCCACGCTGAGGAGCTGCCTGTGTGTCGGGGAAATGAGAAAGTCACTTTCTACTGACCGTTATTTTGTTCTGATTTTTTTTTTTTTTTTTTGGCTGTAATTCAGTGGAATCTTACCTGCATGGCCCATGGACAGGGGTGAGCTGACCTCTGTGACCCCAGCCCCCAATGTACCAGCGCGGCTCCATGGACACCAGTGAGGGTGCGCCTGCCTCGGCCTCTCAGGGCCCCAGGGCTCCCAGAGGAAGGGCCCACCCACCCCTGGACCCCTGGACCCCTGGGACTCCGCCAGTCTTGCAAAGACCAAGCCAGACCCCAGGCCCGTCAGCTGCCCAGAAGAGTTGAGGGTTAGTAAGCAGAAAAGCTGCAAACACCTTGGTATTCTGCTGGGTGTCTCGCCAGCCTGTAGATCAATTATTTCTGGTTTATGGACAACTTACCCAAGATGTTGCTGGAGCCCTTGATATCCCATTGGTTTGTCTCTGCCTCTCCCGCCCGGGGACCAGCATCAGAAGCCTGGCGTGCCGTGATGAATGGTGCTGGCCAAGGCAGGAAGCAGCTGATGCTCCCGCCAGGTGAGGGTCCATTCTGCTGTCTCAGGGCCCCTGGGGGACGTGGGGCGGTGCTGCAGGTACCATAGGGGCACTGCTGGGTGAGAGGGCTTGGGCCCTGCCTCTGCCTGGTCTCCGACTCTCCTGAGCTGTGTGGTCCCCGGCAAGTGTCATAACCTCTCTGGGCCACTAACTGTGCCTACTCCACTGCCTCACTGGCTTGGGGTGAGAATCAGTGTGAAAATCAGGCACCATGGGTAAACATGACCAATGGCGCAGGCTCCCCAAGGGCCGTGCTATTTGATCCAGGACCTTCCATGCTTGCACTCATCTGTCTCCTCCTCAGGCAGCTCCTCGAGGTGGGGGACTGGCTCTACGTCACCCCAGTGCCTGGGTACAGGCAGCTGGCGTCGTGGACTCAGGCCACATGTCTGAGCCTCGCTTTCCCTAGGCGTCAGGTGGGATGGAGACGGGGGGGCATCCTTGGGCTCACGACCCCATGCCCCTGGTCCACCGTGGTCACCCCACAGCAGGGCCACACAAGCCAAGGCACCGACGCGCCACGCAGCCGGCTCTGGCGCCAGTGCCCACCTTCGGGGAGCCGCCCCACAGGATGCAGCCTGTTTGCCTACCTGGAGCTGGGGGCTGCCCTGTCTGCCAGGGGCTCCTTGTCACTAGCGCCCAGTGGCTGGTTCCTGGTGCACAGTAAGCCTCTGGAAACATGGGTTCCTCCCCCTTCTCGGCTCTCCCCTTGGCCTCTGCCCTCCTCTCCTTCCCTGTGAAAGTCACATGGCTTCCCGGCACTTTTCAGTGACCCTGGCAGCAGGACAGGAGAGCGGCAACCACCTGGCCCAGGAGGGGAGCGAGGGTGGCTCCGGGCCTTCAGGGACTGGCCACTGCTTGTGGTCGCCCAGCTGCCAATTGGGAGGGAGACCTGGAGCTGAACCCACATCTTCCACAGATGAAGGAAACCCCAAGGGCAATTGTGGAAGAGACCAGACTCCTCCTTCCGCGTCTCCAGCCCTGGCCCCTGCCTCCTTATTTTACAACATGACCAAACTGCCCCATTATTTAATAAAACTGTCAGAACCACTGATTTGTGCCATGTACCTGGCTCTCTTTTCCTCTCTCTCTTTTCTTTCCAGATTCAATAAACCCTGAAGTTGTTCCAAGAAGACAGGAGAGTGATGGGAAGCATCAATTACATGTGAGATAATGGGGCCATGCAAACAGGTAGCCCTGCACCAGCAGCTCCTCAGCCCAGCCGGGAAAAGCCCCCCTAGAAAAGGTCGGGCAGCTGCTCGGGGCAGGGAAAGCAGCCTTGGGCAAGGGCACAGCTCACAGGGAGCCCCCAAGGGGTGGGAGGAGCTGTGTAGGGTGGGCACAATCAGGGAAGACTTCCTGGAGGAGGAGACACCAAAACCATGTCTTGAAGCATGAATAGGAGTTTGCCCATGGAAAAGGGATGCAAGGGGATTGCACCCCAAAGGAACACTGAGTGTGCAGGGCTGTGTGCAGGAGAGCAAGGGCTGTGGGAGGACACTGGGGCAGCAGAGTGTGCGACATCTGGGCCAGAGCCTGTCCGGGCCCTGGATGCCGAGGCGAGGTCCTCGCTGTCCATATTGGGGTCACTCATAGGCCACGGGAATCTCAGGACGGAGGCTGCCCTTAGCCACAAGTACTGGGCCTAGGGAAGGGTCAGTGCCCCAGCCCACGAAGGGGGAGGCAGAATGGGGATCCCAGGCACCTCTCCACAGCCCCGGCCTTCCTCCCCACCTGCAGGGCTGTCTGGGTTGCCACGCACCGCAGGCCCACTGCATGTCTTGTGGATCCTGTCCCACAGCAGCTGCCGGCCTACCTTATGGTGAGGGCTTGAAAGGGTGATTTCCCCGGATTACGCGGGGGGCCCCACTTGTAATCACAAAGGCCCTTTAAGGGGTGGGGTGGGGGACAGGAGTGCAGAGTGATGATGAATCGGGGACAGGACTGATGCCCCCACAAGCCCAGGGATGCAGGGCCTCCCCGAGCTGGAACAGGCGAGGAAACGTTGTCCCCCGGAACCTGTAAAGAAACCAGCTCTGCCAGCACCTGGATTTCAGCCCCTAAAATCCACTCATCTGGGGATTCCTGGCCTCCAGAGCTGTAAGAAGTGAAGAGGTGTTGTTTTTAGTAGCCATTTGTTACAGCAGAAACAAGACAACTAACACCATGTGTTTGCTCTAACCTCGAACCTCGACTGTGTTCTTCTTGAAAGTCTCAGTTCCCATCATAAAATCCTCCAGCTGCAGGATTTGGGGAGAGACTCCTGCCCCACTGACCTGGGGACCCAGGGGCCAGGACCCCTCACTACCACCCTGAAGGACTCACGGCCCTGTCGAGGCCTCTGTGGCGGCGCTACTGGCAATGACTCGGCGCTTCACGCTGAACATTAAAGATACTTTACACGAGAGATTTGATACGGAACATTAAGAACCATTGAGATCACTCATATCAATTGAAGATATAATAACTGAGCGCCATAAAGATCACTGAGGAGCTGGTGAAGCTGAGGGAGAGACATGAAGAGAGATGAACGGGCCTCTCCTCCTTCTCCCACTACCCACCCACCCCCGCCAAAGGTGCTCCCTAGGGCTTCCCTCGCGACAGAGACCTCAGCAGGGGGAGGGGCCGAGGGCTCCTGTCTCTGAGGGGCCTGGGCGGAGCCAGAAGATTCTGTGCATCTCCTGGTATTCTTGGTCAAATATTCAGCTAAGGGGTGGAGCAACGGGGCCAAGGAGATTAGAAATCTGACCTCGTGGGGCCCAGGACACTTCATTCTGTCTCAGTGCTGTGCTCTGAGCCCTGACTCTGGTCACACTGACCCCTGTTTCCCCCCAGGCAGGTCCTGAGCCCAGAGGTGGAGACTCGCCCAGACCCCCACCCCATTCATTCGCTCATCCCCTCCCTGCGATCCTGTGTGTGGCTCTGCACACCTCTGGGAGGCTCCCTGCCCTGGTGCCGAGGTCAAGGTCACACAGGCCAAGTACGGGGGCTCAGCTGGGACCCCCCGAGGGGCCCCATTCCTGCTTGTCCCCCTCACCTGGCTCAGAAGAGCTGACTGGGAAGGGAGGGGCACAAGTCATCTATCTGACTTTGAAACCCTTGTCTGCTCCTTTGCTGTGTGACACAGGGCAAGCCACTTAACATCTCTGAACCTGGCTGGCCCAGCTGCAATGGGATGATGATGCCAGACTCCTGGGTGTGAGGGTCATTGGAGAGGACACAGGTAACCCCCGGCAAGTCCCTGGAACATGCGGCCCTCGTGATGTGGGACTTCCCAGCTCCTGGGGGTCTGTGTGTGAGTCCAGCAGTGGCAACGGTGCTGGGTGAACGGCGGGTGCTGCGGCCACCCTGCCTGAAACAAGTCCTCATGAATCTGCCCTATTCCCCTCAAGCTGACACCCAGCCAGGCTGCCTGCGCTGTCCCATATAGTTCATTTACAAGCTGGTCTGTTACCTGACTCATAACCGATCCCCGAGGGATCAATGCATTTACAGGGCGTCACGTACATAACACCTGGTGTGTAATTGCATTCAGTCTCCCTGGCGTCTCACTGCACCGTGCGCTCCCCTCGGGAGCCGTGGCCACCGCCCCCTCAACCGCCGGCTCGGGGCAGAAGCACAGAGCAGGTGCCTCCCGGCCGCAACGCACGAGAGTGAAGTGCGATCTTAGGAGGACTTCTGCGGTCCTCAGCAGGGCTGGGTCACTCCAGTCTCCGGGGGGGCCTCGCACTCTCTTTTGATCCCCACGTGGCAGGGCCTCTGGGGCCCCCTCTGCCAGTCTCCCAGGCCTTGGGGCACAGCGAGCTCTGACCAGCTCCAGTGACAGGCGCTCCCCCTCTGCGGCCCAGCCCATTGCAGGCAGTGCTGGCAGAAAAGGGCCACATTTATCGAGTACCTTCCGAGACTCTCTAATGTCATCTGCTCAACACTTTTAAAGAAAGGGATTATTTTCCCATTTTACAGATAAGGAAGCTAAAGTTGAGAAACTGACTCTCCGAGGTTGGAGTGTCAGAGAAACGGCAGAGCTGGATCTGAGCCTGTGCCGGGACCCCAAGCCGGGCTCCGACCGTCTGCACTGAGATGAATCTGACCCTCCTCCCGCAGGGGGTCAGCAGGCCAAGGGCCGAGGGTGGACCCCCAGCAAAGCAAGACTGCGAGGTTTTCACTGGGCTTGTGTGCGATGGGGGTGCCATTCCATCGCACACAATGGCGGGAAGAAACCCCAGTGACTGGGCAAGAGCCTGCCCCATGGCCGGCTGTGGCCACGTCCTGGGGGTGCTCTCCTGCCCCTGTGGCCCATGGGGTCAGCTGATCTCCCAGCCCAGTGGCCCCGACACCCCAGCTGACCTCATTTGGGGCGGCTCCAGTGAGGCCAGCGGCGGCAAGCGGGACGCCCTCCCCACCTCGATCTTTCCGGAAGCCTGCGGGGCTGACCTCCCAGTGCCAGGCTCAGCACGGCTCCCTCTCGCTCGTCCCCACCCCCTTTCTCGCACCTCTGCTATTGACTCTCCTGCTCACAGACGTGGCACTGTGATGGAAATGGCATCTCGGCTTCTGCACGGGTCCATATATCCCAAAATAGCAGACAGTCCCCATTGTGTGAGGATCTTTCAGCAGAGGCGTCTCCACAGGTACCTACTGTATGGATACGTCGACATGAATCCGCTCGGAGCCCCGGGAAGCTGTTCATCCCCCAAGTGCCCGGATGGCAGGAGTGGAGGGTGAGCGGGGGCAGAGGCTGGTTCTGGGCCACCGGCGGGTGACCAGCCCCCTGCCCCACCCGTGTGTGAGGGTCAGACAACGTTTGTCATCTGTGAAAGGCCACGCAGACGTCCCTCACCCACACCCCGCGTCACGAATGAGAAACAGGCCCAGACAGGCAGTGAACTAACTATCCAGGGCCCCCCGGCAGGCCGGGCCTGAGTCAGGACACCACACAACCAGGCTCTGAGCGGCCGTCATCACACACACACGCGCGCACACAGCCGAGACACACCCGGAGGGAGCTGGCATGTTCAGGCGGGTGGCCATGGGGTCACGGCCTCTCAGGCCCTGCTGGCCTCACCAGCAGGGTCACCACCTGGCCATCTGGGCACTTGGGGAGGCTACGCTCCCCCATCCCTCCCCAGCAGGCAGGGCGTGGGTGTTCGAGCCCAGTGAATGGCACAGGGTGGGTGAGGGGCTCTGGGAAGTCTCCCTCTGCCCCACCAGGATGCCTGGCAGGCCCCCAGGGAGGCAGTGGCAGGTGTCCTCAGGCGGGCAGTGGCCCAATGGGAAAGGATCCAACCCTGGGTCCAGCGCTGCCCAGCGGCCAGCACTGGGCAAGTCTGCAGCCTTGCCTGGTCCCTCCGAGCCTCAGTGGCCCATCTGCAAAGCGGGGCAGGGGTGACGCCCACCTGCACCCCGAGTTGGCCCATGCCTGGCTCGCAGCGGCCCCCAGGACAGAGCCCAGAGCTGAGAGGCCCCCTGGAGGTGAGGGTGGGAGGGCGAGAAGAGGAGGGAGCATCTCCCGGGGCAGCTGCGACTGTGCGTCAGGATGGGAAGGGCTCTCCAGGCAGGACGACATGGGGCAGCGTGGGCACAGAGATGGGGAGGGAAGGCCCATCTCACAGGTGGGGAAACTGAGGCCCAGAGAGGAGGAGAGGTTCGCTCAGGAGCATGGCCCTCGGAGCCGGAAGGGGCTCCTGCCACCTCCCTCCGGGTGGCAATTCCAGAGCAGGGCCGGGCAGGCAGGGCCTCAGCCTTCCTGGCCGGCCCCATCCTGAGATCCCATCAGAGCCATGACAGCAGAACCTTCTCGGGGGAGACACGTTTTGTGGAAACTTCCAGTCCCAGGGCATGGGCAGTCTGAAAGGGACACAGGGACACAGAGCCAGAGCCCCAAGGGCCGGCGGCTCGGAGCGCAGCCTCTGCACTGTAGCCGTTCATTATCCTTCTGCAGTTGATGAGAATGATGGCGAGAACAATTAGTCTCAGAATTACCAGGAGAAGAGAACGTTAAGAGGAAAATAAATTAAAGAGAAATCCATTCAAGCTGTAATTGTCATACAGTGTATCATAGTCGATCGAATCGCAAACACGAGATTATCCCTTGTCAATTGATTTCAGCAAGTAAACAATTTGGTATTGAAATTGGAAATTCATGGGGGAAGGGAGAGGGGATTTGGTTAAAGGAAGAACAAAAACTTCAGGCCAAAGTCGGCTCTGGGTCTCTGATGCCTGGTGGCCTGGTGCCTCTGGGCTGGAGGGAGGTGACAGGTTCCTGCCCTGCCTGCAGTTCAGGCGTCACCTCCTCTGGAAGCCATCCTAGCCCCCAGCCAGCCCGCATAGCCACCTGCTCTGGGTCGCCTTTGTTTCTGGGTGCTTCCACCCCCCCATGCCGCCTGCAGCGTGCTGGGGCTTCTCTGTTACATGTATGAATCTCCCTCCACACTAGGGGCTTCTGGTGGGCAGGGGTCCTGGCTTACTTCCCAGGCCAAGGCCAGGTGAGAAGCAGGTGCTTAGAACATGCGGCTGTCAAGAGAATAAATGGGTGGGTGGATGGTTGAAGGGACGGATGGGGAATGGATGGGCGGATGAATGGGGGTGGGGGGATGGATGGGGGGATGGTTGAAGGGACGGATGGGGAATGGATGGGTGGATGAATGGGGGTGGGGGGATGGGTGGATAGGTAGGTGGATGGGTAGATGGGGGATGGAATGATGGATAGTTGGATGGATGGGTGCAGGGTGGCTAGAGAGATGCTTGAACGGATTAGAAAGACTGCTGGATGTTTCTGAGCTACTGAGGACAAGTGGCCGCTTCTCTGCAAGAACTTCTGTACATGAGACTCCAGAGCCTTCCTTACCTTCCGGCCAAGAAACCATTTTCAAAGCAAAGCAATGCCTGGTGCCTAGAGGATTTCCTGGTCTCCCCATCACCCTGAAGCAGCCAGCCTTGAGCACAGTGGAGAGGCCCCGGCAAGACCCCTCCAGGAACAGCACCCGTGAGGTGGGTGGCGTCCTGCAGGACGGGGTGTGCCGGAGCGCCCTCTCCCATGGCAAAGCCTATGGAGGTTGTGCCTCTGAAAGTTACTCCCCCAGCGAGTCACACCATTTCCATCCCAGGGACCCAAACTAGCGCCTCCCTGTTAGCAGCCGGGAGGACTGTTTCCACGGGCGGGCACAGCACTGGCTCTGCGGCAGTGGGGCTGAGATGGCCACCTGTCTCAGGTGGGAGCAGCTTGTGTTGCCGTGGTGTCCAGTGGAGGACAGCACAGCCCCATTCAGGCAGGCATCTCCACACCCTGACCCTGCAGAAGGAAGGGTGGATCCCGCACAGTGAAAGAAGATGGGAGTGAAGGGGGAATTGGAGGAAGTCGGACTTTGCAGAAATGGCCACCTTGCCACTCTTCCCAAGAGGTGAAGCCTCTCTCCCGCCCCTTGAACCTGGGCAGGCTCACCATTGCTCCCTGCAGACGCAAGAGAACAGTGGAGGTGATGCTATGTGACTTCTGAGGCAGGGTCTCAGAAAGGGATGCCATTTCTGCCCAGCTTTTGCTCTGGGACTGAGCATGAAGAAGCCCGGGCCACAGGGAGGGGCCGTGTGCGGGTGTCAGGCCCGCAGCCCCAGCTCGGGGGCAGCCAACAGCCAGCATGACCAGCAGGCCTGTGGCTGAGCGAGCCTGCGGGTGGCTCCAGCCCAGGACCAGAGACCAGCTGTCCCCGCAGGGCCCCGTCATGACTGCAGGTTTGGTGCCATTGCTGGGGGGCGTTTTGTTACTCGGCCATAAGAACCGCCACAGGGACTTGCTGGGTCTCCTCCCTCTGCTGTCTATTTAATGAATTCCCTCCATGTTTTCTACTCCCCAAGCCCCATCCCAATATCACACGGGCTGCATTACAGGGGGTCATGTTTGTTATTTAGTCCGTAAACTGCAGGATATTGTGATGGCTTGGCGACGGCTCTAGAAAATATCTTAAGAGCGACAGTGCACGGATGGAACCTGGAGTACCTTCCCTTAGGGAGAGGGAAGGCGTTTTTGTTTTGTTTTGTTTTGTCTTCTGTTTTGTTTGGTTGTTTGCCTGAGTTGTATCCTGTTACGTGGAGGCGTTATTGAAATTGTATATATTTTACAATGTACACCCTGAGCGGAAAGGCTCCTTGCACGTGGCCCCCCACCCGAGGCTGGCTCAGCTGGGGGCTCTTGCAGATCAGTGGCTCATGGTCCAAGGTGCCCTGAAGTGCCGAGTCCAGCTCCTGGGCAGAGGGTCCCCGTGGCAGGGCCCTCGGGGGCTCCTGCAGCAAGGAGGGTGCAGGTATAGCCAGCGCGGGACGGAATCTGAGCCCCAGCCCTCTGCAGGCCTGGCTCCTGTCAGCCTCCTGGTGGAGGATTCATCAGCCCATTTTACAGATGGGAAACCGAGGCTCACAGGGAGGGAGCTGTAAGCGACCCTGGGCTGTGCGACTCCAGCACCCAGGCTGCATGCCGAGATGGCTGGGGGTGGTGGGGGGTGAGGTCGAGACCTGGATGGATGAGAAATGGGAGAGAAGGGATGTGGGTCCTTGAGATGCGACCCCCCCGTTGCACAAACACCTCTTGTCCACCCACTCGGTGCCAAAGCCGTGTTCTTTCCATCACCCCACTCTCCCCAAAAGGTAAGTTCAGTGTGACCAACCTCTGGGTTCCCATAACTCACGTCTGGCCTGGAGACATGGAGACCGGTTCCGAGTTCGGCTCTGCTGCAACATGCTGTGTGACTTAGGGAAGCCCGGTCCCTCTCTGTGCCTTCCCAGGAGAAGGAGGGACAGAGTGGGGGTCCTTCCACCCAGACCTGCTGGTTCCAGGAGGTGCACCATGGATACTGCTGGTCACGTCAACCCCGGCCCGTCCTGTGCTGCCACCAGATGGGCGCCTGCTGGGCGGGCCTCTTGCTGCCGCTGCAGCTCTCGACCTCGCGGCTGCTCCGGACAGCAGAAGCTCAAGGTCACTGTGACACGTCACTCTCGGGTGGGGATTCTCAAATCCGGCCGGGCATCAGCACTGCCCCGGGCGCCCTCCTCCTGGTCCCGTGCTGCCCTCGGCCTGCCCGCCTGAACTCCTCACCTTGAAACACCTGCTCTCACCAGCGCCAGCGAGCAGTGCTGACCGGGCAGCACGGGGTGCTGGGACCCATGCAGGCACAGGGAGGGGCCAACCCCCAGACGCCCCAAGGTCAGGCAGCTGGGAGGGAGCCGTGGCACAGCCCGGCCTTGTTCTCCCAGTAGCCAAGCTCCCGCCCCACCCTGCAGGCAAGCACGTCCTCTGGGCTCAATTTCCTCACCTGTAAAATGGGGCCACAACTCCAGCCCAGGGACCTCAACTTGCGGGACCCCGAGCCAATGTCCTCTGCTACTCAGGCTTCCTGGCCGGGTGGGAGACAACTGAACCGGTGATCTCCTGCCCCCGCAAACCCATATCCAGTCTTGCCCCGCCCCCAGGGCTGCCCTGCCCCTGGCCGAGCCCCTCCCCTCAGAAGCCCGCCCCCAGCCTGGCCAGACGTGCTGCAGCTGGCGCCGTGTCCCCCAGCTGCCCCTCAAGCCTCCCGAGGGCCCGAGGGCCTCACACCTGCAGCCGGGAGGCGTAAAATCCAATTTGCGGCCGACACCTCCTCCAGACACCCCGGGCCTGGGCAGCCAGCGGCCACCGCAGCAAAGCTGAGGAAGCGGCCGCAGCCTGGGGTCCGCCCGGCTCCACTTGCCGCTGCCGCTGCCCACACCTCAGTGGTGTCGCATTTCTCAGGCCCTGGGCAAGAGAGTGTCGAGAAACTCAGAGCTTCACAGAATCATGGAAACTGAAGCAGTCTTTGGGACAAAGCAGCCTGGATCCGGAATGCGTCAGAGGTTCCTCAGCAGAAGACTGGGGCTGGGGAGGGACCGGCAGCGCTGGAGGGCGGAGGGACCGGACCGCTGAGCGGGAAGCAGACCTGCAGACCCTTCTGGAATTTTGAGGCCGTGGACTCCGCCTGCCCTGGGGGTCTGGTGTGCGGCCCTCACCCTCACGAGGCCCTGAGCACTACGGGGCCTGGGAAGGGCAATGCTGACCCCAGTCCTGTAATGAGGGGGGTCGGTCTGCCTCCCTGGCACCCGCTCTGCACAGCGCACAGCGGGCGGGGCTGTTTCCTGCCCTCCCCCCGGCAGGGGCCAGGCCGCTCCCAGTGGCCTCTCTGGCTCCGGCCCCTCCTGTTTAGGGATGCCTCCCCCACGCCCTCACTCCCGCAGGAGAGGGAGATCCTGAGAGCAGCCCGGGCCAGGCTCTCCCCACCCAGGCGCCCCTTCTCCATACCCACCCCTCGGCCGGGCACCCGGAAGCAGAGAAGCTATGATATCACGTCGGGAGCAGCGGGGCCCCAGAGCTGAGTCCAACCCCCGCCTGCGGCTCAGGGTGGGGAGCTGTGTGCTACTCCTTGGGGAGCAAGTGGCAGGACCACGGCTGCGCTGGCCTCCCACGGGGTGGCGGGATCCTCCCCAGGGGAGCCCTCAGGCGGGGCGGGGGGTGGGGTGCTGGGCGGGGCATCACCAGCTGGGCCTGGGCCACAGGCCGGTCCCCAGCCTCCCCCATCTCACGCCCATATCGCCTCCTCACGCGTACGCGCACTCACACTCACAAACCCATGCCACCCTAACCCCCCAGCGCGGCCCAGGCTCCATCTCTGGGGTCCCAGAGCCGGAAAGCTGCCGCCCACCGACAGGTGACAGATGGTGACAAGTGCCACCGCGGCTGGCACGACAGCAGTTTACTAGGGCTCTCAGCCAGGGCCGGCACACAGGCAGGGCGGTGGCGCATGGCAAGAGGCAGGAAGGTGCAAAGCTCCGCAGTCCATCCACGCAGGCCAGGTGACAGCATCAACCTGCAAAGCGAGAGGCTCCACGAGCTCCGGCGAGGAAGCCGAGGCTCAGGTGCAGCGACGACGGGCAGGGAGGAGGCCAGGGAGCCCGCAGTGGGCGAGGGGCCATGCGGGCTCCAACAGGCCACCCGCCCTGGGGGGCCGAGCGCTCTCCCACGGCAGGGCTGTCAGAGCAGGGGCCTCGCCTCCCTGCTCTGCTGGGCGGGAGGCTAGGTCATAAGGCAGCAGAGACTTGCCCTGGGGAGGGTGGGCCCTGATGACCAGTCTCCATTTCACAGATGAGAAAGTGGAGGTCCTAGGGGGCGAGCCGCCGCCCCTAAGCCTCAGGCTCACCCTGGACCCCCTTTCCCTCACCCCAATCCACGGGTGAGTCCGGCAGGCTCCCCCCTCCCGGCCACGCCCCCACCTCGGCGCACGCCCTTCCCTCCCCCGTTTCTCTCCCGCCCCGGCTCCCCGCAGCCTCCTCCAACAGCAGAGCTGCTCAGGGCACCGCTGTCCGGGTCAGAGCCCAGCCCCCAGGGACCCGGGGACCTTGGCTCGCCCGCCAGCCCGCTGGGCTCCGCTGCGGCTCTGGCCAGTCTCGTCCCACCTCAAGGCGTTTGCACGCTGTTCCCTCGGCCTGGAAAGCTTTTCCCGGGGATACCCGCTGGCTCCTCAAATGGCACGCTCTTAACGAGGCCCCAGAGCACCCTGCTGAAAGTTACAACCAGCCTCACCCCAGGCCTGAGGTCAGGAGCCTGGATGCCAGTTCTGTGCTCCCCACATCCGGGGCCCAGTGGGCTCTGTGATGGCTGAGGTGAAGATGCCAGTGGGCCCCCAGCTCATCGGCAGAGGCCCTGAGGAAGCAGGATCCCCACCTGGGCGTCCCCGGCTGGTGGAGGTGTGCTCCCTCCCCTTCCTCCCCGCAAGCACCCCTGCCCCCAGCCAGGGTCGAGGGCCCAGCAGCAAAGCTGAGGACCCCAAGGAGAATCGGCCCCCAGCTGCTCGTCTGTGGGTTCCCTCACCTGCTGGGGAAGCTTGCCCGCGCCCTCCCCCCAAGGGGATGCTGAGTCCCAGAGAGGGGCGGGCAGTCCCGCGGGGAGCAGCGATCGCTCCCCACGCTCCACCGGACGCGGGCCCGCGAGAGTGACCACCTGGCACCTTGCAGAAGCTGCACCTGCCTCGGCCCCACCCCAGAGAGGCCCTGCCTGTACCTGGCCTGTCTCCTCTAAAGGCCTCACCTGCCATTCTTATAACCCCATCCTTACCTCCACGCCTGTCACCTCCTCCTGAGCGGGGCGGGGGGGGGGGGCAGGGGGGTGGGACCCTGTCCTGAGAGCCGCTGCAGGCCACGCCCTCTAAGCTCAGTCTCCTCCTTGGTGAGATGGGGCGACAGTCAGCTGGCTTTGTGGCTCCAGGGAACTCTGCACAACTCACAGCCCTTCCCAGAGGTCTGGGCATGGAAGCCTGTGCCGATCCCACCCCAGCCCTCTGCGGGGGCACCTGCAGCTGCATGAATGACCTCATGCAAGGTGGGGGTCTCAGAGGAGGGCAAGTGGGGGGCTCCTCCAGAAGCAGCCCCCCCCAAGTGCCCCGCCCCCCGCTCGCTCCTCTGCGGGCTGAGCCTCGGCCGTACGGCACTTAAACGACCACTTAAACAACGATGCTGTGCAGGAGACCTCTGGACCCCAACAGACAGGCGGCAGCCGCTGGCAAGATTTGGAAGGCGCTGGGGGCGGGGAAGGCGAGGCCTAAAGGGTGAGCCGCAGGCACCAGCACCTGCCTGGGCTGGGGGTCCGAGGGGCCTCTAGGAAGGGCAGCAACGGGGCCACCGTGTCTGGAGACAGGCTCTCAGGGCCTTGGGGCTGGAGAATGGCCGTCTTTCCAGGCTTTGCACAATCTTGCCCACCCCACTAGTCAGGGTCCCCTGCACCCCCTTCCCTTTGCTAGGGACCCCCCCATGGTGGCCCCTCCCCCGTGGCCTGCCTCCCAGCCCTGTTTCTGTTTCTGCCCCACGTTGTCCACCAACCCTCAGAGGACCCTCACCCAGGGCCACCTCTTCCCATCACTCCCCTCCTCTGCAGACCCTTCCCGCCCTGGGCCCTGTGTCCACCCACGGCCCCTGTGTTCCCAGGACACAGCCTCGGCCAGGTGGCCCTGGGATCGAACCCTCGCCTTTCTCAGCTGCGTGTCCTGTGAGCCGCTAACTCCTCTGGCGGTTCCCATGCCTTTAAAACAGGCAGGTGTTTGCATGGGCCCTTTCGAGTTGATGTTTATTCTCCTCTCTGGCAGCAAGGATACCCCGAGCAGCCCTGTGCCACACGCTGGCTGGACACACAGACTCCCAGGCGGATGCAGTGGCCAGGGGAATGGTCAGTGAACCCTCACAAAGAAAGTGCCCAGAGAACGGGCCTGGGCAGTCTGGCTGGGGTGGAGGACCTGGGAGGGCGTGGCCGCCCGTGACCTGCGGGGCCGCTGCCCGGGGCACTGAGAGTCGGACGGAGGGCAGCACGGGAGCTGGCCCCAGACAGTCAATATCGACACAATGATGGTGGGGACTTCGCTGGGCTCTGGGCCCGGGAAGAACGGAGGTGTCCTCCCCAGTGGCTGACCAGGGACAGGGACGGCCTCTCCGCCTGGCCAAGGGTGTGGAGCCTGGGCCCAGCACAGGCTGTGCTAGCCACAGGTGGGCTGTCTGGGGAAACCCCTCTCTGTGCCCGCCCCCC
Source organism: Delphinus delphis (assembly GCF_949987515.2). Classification (NCBI taxonomy): domain Eukaryota; kingdom Metazoa; phylum Chordata; class Mammalia; order Artiodactyla; family Delphinidae; genus Delphinus; species Delphinus delphis. The sequence goes on from NC_082699.1 coordinate 78,750,521, forward strand.
GGGCCCTCCATGCGGTGGGCACACGGCACCTCCCGTTCCTGCCCCGGCCCCACCTCCTCAGTCCCCCTGTCCTCGTGGTGGCCGCCACCACAGGGGCCATAGGGCATCACACCCCACCACCCCCGCCATGACTGTGCTCAGCTCCAAACGCACTCAGTGAGAGTGAGAGGCCTTCTTGGGGTGCAGACACCACACAGAGACTGGGCTTGGCTCACCAGGGTCCTGAGGGGAGTGGTACCTATCCCTCAGGTCGCTGTCCATGTCCCTCAGACACGTCATTTTCTCATTCACTCACCACACCGCCAATGGCACGCCCACTCCCTTGGTGATGGGCAAACTCAGTTGCTAGGGGACCCAAGCCCAGACCCTGGGGAGTCATCCTCCACTGATGGGCCGGACAGGCCCCGGGGCTGGCACACTGACCATTGCCTCCTGGACCGAGGCTGCGTGTGGGTCAGTCCTGCCCTGGGAGGGGGGCCCTGGGGGCAGCAAGGGCTCGAGGGCCAGGCAGGGGAGCGCCCAGCACAGACACTGTCTGCGGCTTCTCCCTGGTGACACTCTCTGAATAGCTTATTAGAAATTAATATTTAATTCTCTTCTGTGGGTTTAGCTTAATTATGCAATTTATATTGCAATTACTGAGAAGCACCCGGAAGCAAAACCGCTTGCTTTGAGTAGGAAACAGTCGGGGGGCGGGGGGCCAAGCACAGCTGACGCTCAGAACTCCCGCTTGGTAGGCTTCGCCCCAGGGGCTCCCCCTGGCCTCCCCGAAGTCCTGGTTCTGCATGAAGCCCTCTTTCCTCCTTCCGGGTGTCTGCCCTGCAAGTGGGGCCTGGAGCCCCGTCTGAGGGGGGGGTCCTTGAAGGCAGGACCCTGCCTGCTGGCTTCTGCGTGCTTCTGGAAAAGCAGGAGGAGGAAAGCGGCCAGGTGCTCACCTGCCTTGCTGGGCTCTGACCGGGGCCCCTGGAGGAGCCCCCCGTGTCCTCACAGCACTGCGTCGGGGAGGGACTGTCCCACCTCACGGGTCTGATACGAAAGCTCCACTGAGTTGGTGACATGTCCCCGTCCCCCAGGAGGTGGCGGCAGGCGGGGACTCAGACCCAGGACCAACCCACGGCACAGACGAGGTCTGTCCCCTACACTCGGCTTCGGGCAGGGTGTCCTGCCCTGCCATGGTGGGGAGGCACCCCCAGCTAAGCCTCCCTCCCTCCCTCATCTCCTGCTGCCTGTGTCCTGGGGAAGAGCAAAGGTCCGGGGCTGCGGGAGCCCGTGCCTCCTGCTGTCTGGTGAGTGGGGGTCACAGTGGACACGGGACTGGATGCCCGGGAGGGCAGACCCGGAGCCCCGAGGCCGAGGTGGGCATGGGGGCTGGGACCGGCTTCACGCTTCCCCCTGCCTCGGATGAGCCCCCGTGAGCCTCAGGTGACATCCGTCAGGTGCGCATGCCGGCCCCCACTCCTGTCCTGCTGTCACTGAGGGCCCCGTGCCCCGGGACAGCCCTGGGCTGCTGTGTGTCTTCACTGGTCACTGCAGGGGCAAAGTGACCCACCAGACAGGGGCTGACCCAGAGCCAGAAGCCACAGCGCCAAACCTGAGGCCAATGCCAGCTGGGGAGTGGAGGGGGTGAAGGAGAGGTGGATGGCAAGGCCGGGGGCTGCCCCAGGGACAGAGGGCCATGGCCACTCCTCCGGGAGCTGGGCCCGCAGGAGGCTGGGAGGCTGATGCCTGGAGGCTGGGGTCTGAGCGACGTTACCGGGCCTGGGTTTGAGGAGTAAGAAGGGGAACTCGAACCCCTGTTTCTGGGGTGTCTGTGGTAGGGGCAGGTCAGTGGCCAGTCTGAGGACAGTTCCTAGGAGAGGGGGCAGGGGAGGGAGGAATGCACGTTGATTGTGCGCCAGCTGTGTGCACAGGGCACCCGTGGCCTCACCCAAGCCTTCCAAACACCCCGACAGGCCTTAGTGCCCCACGCCCACTGGGGAGGAATCGGGGCTCCACGCACGGCCTCCCCAGTGCCGCGAAGAGGGCTCCAGCCGGGTCATCGGACTCCAGAGCCACCCCACCAGCTCCAGGCTCCACAGGTCTGCAGCAGGGAGCTGGCCGACCCAACCGCTGTGGCCCCTTGGGGACCTGGGCAGCTGTGCCCTCTGCCATCCCAGGCTGGGACTTGTAAGGCTCCATGCCCGCCCCGTCTCCCAGCCACTGGCAAACAGCACCGCGTCCACCAGCCTCTTCCGAGCTCCTCACACGGGCAAGCTGCCTTCTGTGCTGGCCGCCAGCACTTTCATGCTTTTTTTTTTTTTTTTTTTTGCGGTACGCGGGCCTCTCACTGCTGTGGCCTCTCCCGTTGCGGAGCACAGGCTCCGGACGCGCAGGCTCAGCGGCCATGGCTCACAGGCCTAGCTGCTCCATGGCATGTGGGATCTTCCCAGACCGGGGCACGAACCCGTGTCCCCTGCATCGGCAGGCGGACTCCCAACCACTGCGCCACCAGGGAAGCCCCATGCTTTTATTTTTTTCCACCTTTTTCCTGGTGCAGCCCGATCCCTATGGGCCGGCTGGGTCGGGGTGCCCCTCAGGTTGCCATCTGCCCAGCCATGAGGGCAGTGCCCAGGGCTGGGGCAACCACATGCAAAGGGAAGGGGAGCCCGCCGGGACCGCTCGCCGCTCCTGACAAGTGGCCCCAGGAAGCCTCCTGAACATGGTCACGCAGTCCAGCCGGGCCTGGCTCTTGCCTCAGCGCTCCACCCACGGCAACACTGTGCCTTCACCTGGGCCCTGCCCTCGGCCCAAAGGGCCTCCGTGCCTGACGGGGGAGCCGCTACCCACCTCGCTCCAGAGCCACCTCCTCAAGGAAGCCCTCCCGGCACAGCTGCCCCTCTCCCGGCCTCCACTCTTCTCCTGGCGGTTCAGCACCTCAAGGGCCTGCCTCTGCCCCGGCTGCGAGCTGCTCAGAGCGGGGCTGGGTCTGACTTCCACCTGGGGCCGACCGGGAGGGGCTAGGGTGCTTCTAGCCCTACAGACAGAGGCCTACTGACGTCTGGGCTGCTGGGAGTGGTGCGTGTGTGTCCTGCCCGAGGTGACAGGGAGGACAAGGCACGGGCCTGCTGGCGAGGGGCCACTGGGTACCTCAGGGAGAAAAAGCCAGCTGCGCCTCGTCTCCATAAACGCGGGCAGGCTCACGGTAACAGTGATACCACTGTGATAGCAATGGCGGTGGTGAGAGGAGACAGCCCCGTCGCGGAGGGCAGGGCCGCTCTGGGCCAGGCGCCCGGCAGGCCTTCGTCACCGATGCCGCAGGAACTCCCAGGGCAGTGCTGATGACCCCATTTCCGAGATGAGGCGGCCAAGGCTCAGGTCGGGGCCGTGACGAAGGCCGCAGTCCCCTTCCACTCCTCCCTCTGCCTCCGGCCTGGCTCGCCTGGCTCTGCCCATCTGCCCGCTGACCTGGGGCTCTGGGAGGCGGGTGCTGGACCCCGGGGGAGATTTCCATGCGTGAGACCCTAGGGAGCCACACGACCTTCAGGGAGCCTCCCGGCACCCCCGGCAGGCGTGCTTACGGGCTGGGGCAGGACAGGCAGCGCTGCCCAAAGTCACCAGACCCCAGGTGACCAGGCCCCCTTTGGCAGGCTCAGCACAGAGCAGCCATCTAAGCCGCCTTCACGAGCACAGCCCAACGACGGCGCCGCTGACCGCCCAGGCCGCGTCGACCGTGTGCAGACCCCGCCCCACAGACCTCAGGGTCACACAGACCCAAGCTGGGACCCGGCACCACAGCCCCTCCCTGTGACCTTGGGCGGCCGCCTAGCCTTCTTGGCCGCGTTCCCCTGGCAGTTCCAAGCCCAGAAGGCTCGCCCCTCTACACTGCCCCCTTCTGGGTAAGTCCCTTCATCTCTCTCCATGTCAGTTTTCTCATCTGGAAAATGGGGACACACCAACACCTCCTTCATGGGGCCGTGGTGAGGATTAAGCGAGGTCCTCTGGGGTAAACTCCTACTGAGCGCTCGATGAATGCAAAATACACGTATGGAGCACAGCCCTCTCCTGCCCCGCCCGGATGACACACTCGGGTCCTAACACTGCAGCCCCTGGGGAGGGGGAGCGGGCAGCTCAAGAGGGGGTTCTGTCCCTCCCTCCTGACCTCACACACGTGCACACACACGCAGACACATACATGCCGATGCACACAGACACACGCACACACACAGCTGCAGACGCACACATGCACGGAGAAGCCTGGAGGTGAAGATCCCACCACTTGCTTCCCAAGTGGAAATCGATGGCTCTGGGTCGATATTTCACGGCTTTCAGAAAACATTAAAAACCTGATTTGCTCTGAGCCTCTACTGAGCCTCTTACATTTCTGTGCCCGTGAAAAATGCTCCCTTGATCGCTGCCCAGATACTGTAACGTTCTCTTTGCTGAGGCCCAGCCTCGTGACTCGAGCAGGGAGCCACCGAGGACAGGCCCCCCTTGCCCTGCGCCCCCTGCTCCCTCCCCCAACCCCTCCCCATGTCCCCCCCAGGCCCGGGGGCCCAGAGAGCTCACGTCCCACACAGACACACAGACAGGTCCACGGTGAATGGAAAGAGGTCCTGAGGGTGCAGATGCTGCGATCGTGGGCGTCCAGGAGGACAGAGGAGTGGGGAGGCTCCGCAGATTCCAAGGACTCACCTCCTTCTACAGGTTCCACCAGCTCCTTCCCTGTAGGAGCCGCGGCCGAGACCCGGGCAATCCTGCTGCTGGCCAGCTGCACCAGTGTACAGGTGACCCGGCTCCCCTGCGGCCTGGCCCCACTGCCCTCACATCCCTGAGGAATGGCAGCCGGGGACACGGCAGTACCCTGGGCAGTGCCGGGCACTCAGAGTCACCATAACTTCTTCTTTCTGACGTCAGGAACCGAGTCCCCGAGAGCCGAGCCTGACCCCAAACCTTCACCTACAGGATCTGCACAAAGCGGCCAGGCCTGGTGGTGCTTCTGGAGACAGCTGCCCCTTCCTAAATGGAAACGGGGTCCCATAGAGCGGTCAGGACTGGAGGCCAGGAGCTGGGCTTAATCAGGATGGGCACGCCGGCTTCTGCTGTGTTCTCCCAGATGCTCACCAGGGCTGAGGAAGCCCAACCCTGACCACAGACTCGGTCTGCACCTTGGTCACAGGCTGAGCCCTGGCCCTGGTCACACTCTGAGCCCCGACCCTGGTCACACTCTGAGCCCCGGCCCTGGTCACAGGCTGAGCCCCGACCCTGGTCACACTCTGAGCCCCGGCCCTGGTCCCACTCTGAGCCCCGACCCTGGTCACACTCTGAGCCCCGACCCTGGTCCCACTCTCAGCCCTGGCCCTGGTCACACTCTGAGCCCCGACCCTGGTCACACTCTGAGCCCCGACCCTGGTCACACTCTGAGCCCTGACCCTGGTCCCACTCTGAGCCCTGACCCTGGTCACACTCTCAGCCCTGATCCTGGTCACACTCTGAGCCCTGGCCCTGGTCACACTCTGAGCCCTGACCCTGGTCCCACTCTCAGCCCTGATCCTGGTCACACTCTGAGCCCTGGCCCTGGTCCCACTCTCAGCCCTGGCCCTGGTCCCAGGTGAGCCTTCATGCTGGCTGTCCACTGAGTGCAGGGACTCCGGGTAAGCGAGGCTGCTGGGCACCATCCTTCCTCGCTCTGCTGAGCTCCCTGTACTGACCTGCCCCTCAGGCCCCTGTGAGCACCAGGCAGAAGTGGGCTTGCAAACCTCGGCAGCTGGGAAGAGCTGAGCCCGGGGGGGTCACGGCCCTGAGAGCCGGGCAGGGGTGCTGGGGCGTGGCCCAGATAGTGCGGGTGGGGATGTGAGGTGGGGCTGCATCTCCCCTCGGAGCTGCAGAAACAGGCACGTGCGAGGCTGTAGGCGCAGGGAGCCTGAGCCCCCCCCTCAGGGGCCGCTTTTCTCTGCAGAAATAACCCCCCCTGCATGTGAATAGAGCCTTTTCCTTCCTCAAAGCGCTGCTTATATTTAGCCATTTTCCGCCTTTGTCCTCAGAGCAACTCGGCAGCAGGGAGAGAGGCAGACGCCGCAGCCCCATTGCGCTGTGGAAACCGGGCCCAGAGCCGGTGGGCCTCCAGGTCCCACAGGAGCCCCTGCCGCCTGGCCCAGTGGGTAGTCAGTGGTCACAGAGAGCCCCGGGGGTGTCCAGACGGGATCTCTTCCAGCTCGGCGGACACTCCAGAGATGAGGTGTCCCTGTGTGGGCTCAGGGCTCCCCTGGTCCCACGGCACCCAGGGACACCCACAGACCCCCACAGACCCCCACCCAGACAGCCTGGGGCCTGGCTGTAGGAGCAGGCATCACAGCAGGAACACCCACATCCTACCCGCAGTCCTGCCCACTCCCACCACCCAAGCAGCTCCAAGCACCAGGAGTTCTCCTTGCAGGGCCGAGACTTTAGCAGCAGAACCTCCGTGTGTCCTGCTTAATGTTCGTGTCCAGAAGTCCTGCAGCAGAGGGTGGACGGGCTGACCAGGGCCACGTAGGGGCCACGTAACGTCTGGGTCACGCGTCGCACGTCTTTGGGGAGATCCAAGACCTTCTGAATCCAGGGCCGCAGGGATCCTGCCCATCTTAGGAGGTGGGGAGGACCCATCAAGGTCACGGATGGGCAATGCCCACTCACAGTAGGCTGACGGTAAATGGGAGTCTCCCCTCCCCAGGCCCCACCTCCTGAAGCTCAGCGCAGACCGGAAGTTGGCTCCTTGGCCTCCTGGCGGCGCCCCAGCCCCACCTTGGGGACAGTGTCATCTAATCAGAAGCAGCCCAGCGAGGACGAGACTCTGGACAGCATGGCAGCCAGGGCTCGCTACCCCGACTTTGCATCTCAGCCTCACCAGGGCGGCTCCTTTCATGACAGGGGCCCTTCTAGGAGAAGTCTGACACGTGTGGCATGTCCTCTGTGAGGGCTGCCGACTGCAGTGACTTCCGTGGGGCTGCTGCAGCGCCTCGCCTTCTGCCCCCCACCCCAGAGGCTGTCACAGGCTACGGCGGGGATCACGGGGGACGGGGACAGGGTACACCCGAGGGTAGCCACGGAGCTCAGTGGCTTGCCTGCTCCTCCCCAAGACCCTGGCCTGGCCCCTGCCATGCCCCAGAGCTGGGCCCAGGCGCTGCACACCCGGACGCCCCAGAGCTGGGCCCAGGCACTGCACACCCGGACGCCCGAGAGCTGGGCCCAGGCGCCGCACACCCGGACACCCCAGAGCTGGGCCCAGGCGCCGCACACCCGGACGCCCCAGAGGAGGCACACTGGGCAAGATGAAGGCCAGCGCCCCAAGGCACCTGACCCTCCTCTGCCCCCTCCCTGAAGCCGGAAGTGTCCTTCTAAAGGGCCAGTGCACGAGCAGGTGGCCTGGGCATGGAAGCCAGCCTCCCAGATGCCCACGGTCAGCCCCCTGGACTCACTTAGGGGCCCATCGCAGCAAGTGGCACTGACCCTGTTTGAGCAGCAGAACGAGGGTGGCGTCTGCCGGGCTCTCCAGAAGCCCTCACTCTGGCGGAAGCTTAGAACAAGATCCTCCAGCCCCTGTTGGGCCCTCAGATGATGCAGCCCGGCCGACATCCGTCTGCACTTCCAGAGAGACCCTGAGCGGAAGCGCCCAGCTGAGCCACCGCCCAATTCCTGACCCACATAAACTGTGACAGTACACGTCTGCTGCTGCTTTAGGCCCTGAATTTTAAGCTAATTGGTTACACGCAGCAGGTAACAGAGACACCCACTCAACACGCTGCGGGGCTCTGGCGGTCCATCAAGGCACCACACGTGTTCTGTCCCAGACCAGCTGCTCCAGGTCCTGCCCGGAGCCCAAGCCCTGGAGGACCCCCACCCCATCCCGTCCAGGTCTCAGCACCCCCTCTTCCCCAGGAGCCCGTGAAGCTCCCTGACAACTCTCCCCACGAGGGGCTGCTCCCTGCCACCTCCCCGGGCTCCCGGCACAGGCCCGCTGCACGACCCGACACGCTCTGCTCACGACTGCCCCAGGGGCCTTGCCAGCCGCGACCTTCTGGAGGTCAGTGCCTGCACAGAGGGGAGCTGCAGGAGCGCCTCTGCCGCAAGGCTGTGAGTCCCAGGAGCACAGGGCTCCCCTCTGCCTTGCTCACCAGTGGTCACCAGGGCCCAGCCTGTACCTGACATAGAGGAGGACGAATGGATGGATAAGTGCACGGGTGGATGGATGGACGGATGGACGGACAGATGGATCAAAAATGGGTGGATGGGTGGATGGATGGATAAATGGACTTATCAAGGATGGGAGGATGGGTAAGAGGAGGACAGATGGACGGTGTGGGGGCAGGAGGGGCACTTACCACAGTGGCATCACTTTCGGGTGGAGGTGGCGATGATGAGGACGGTGACCAGGACGGTGACTCCAGCCAGCAGGGCGTAGCACCTGATCTTGGGTCTCTGCAGCTGGGGGAGAGAGAGAGGTTGCTGTCGTGTCTTGTCCCCACCCAGCGCCTCCCATCCTAGGGGACAGTGGGCCTCTGACTTGCAAGGGGCTCTGCCCTGATCTCGCACATATTCATTCAAGATCTGCTCCGGACTGGCCCTGGAGCCAGGACCACAGGGAAGGAGGCAGGAGAGCAGTGGGATTCCCGCAGCTCCAGAGGCAGCCGGGCTGGGGGTCAGCTCCTGGTTTGCTGTCCTCGAGCCAGGATCTTGGCCACATCCCTACTTGGGACCTTGGATTCTTCTGGAAGCATAGGGTGATGCATGGACTCCACAGGGACACTTGAAACTTAACGAAGATGATGCGTGCGAAGTGCAGAGCCTGGGGTCTGGCAAGTACCAGACGTGACGTCCTCACCAGACACTCTCCTTATCCTGTATACCGTTATGGTTACTATAAAGGTAACAACTTCTGGGCCCGCCAGAAGGCCTCAGGGATGGGAAGACACAGATCTGGGCTGGGAAACTCATCAGGGAGGGTTGAGAGGCTTCAGAAGAAAGTACTGCCTCATCTAGGTCCTGGGTGGAGGGGGCGTGACTCCCCAGACCGGCCAGGAGGTAGGAGGTAAGGGACCGAGGGAGAGCCTGGAGAAAAGCGAGAGCTTAAAATGATCTGGTAGGTCACCAAGTGTCCGTGGGATGGGGAAGGGGAAGGGAGATGGGCAGGCCCTCAGATCACAGAGAGGTTTGGGCAGCCCCCCTGAGAGAGCACAGTGAGGAACTGTAAGCAGGGGAGTGACATGTTCTAGAGAGTTAGTGAAGAGGCCACTTAGGAAGAAAATAGGAGGCTGGGTAGGAAAGCGGAGGAGAAACAGGAAGGCTGACCCCTGGAAGGACAGGGACCTAGTGCAGAAACGGGAGACCAGAGGGGACAGAGGCAAGACCGGGAGGGGAATCCTCAGAAGCTGACTGTGACGGGATATTGGAGAGAAGGGAAATAGGTCAAGAATGAGTCCCCAGGGGCTTCCCTGGTGGCGCAGGGGTTGAGAGTCCACCTGCCGATGCAGGGGACACGGGTTCGTGCCCCAGTCCGGGAAGATCCCACATGCTGCGGAGTGGCTGGGCCCGTGAGCCATGGCCGCTGAGCCTGTGCGTCCGGAGCCTGTGCTCCGCAACAGGAGAGGCCACAGCAGTGAGAGGTCCGCGTACCGCAAAAAAAAAAAAAAAAAAAAAAAGAATGAGTCCCCAGGCAGCTCATCTGAGTCATTAGGTGGAAGTTGAGGCTGGTCATTCTTTCATCCGTTCATTATTCCACTCACTCATTCACCCACCTACTCGCCAGTCCACACACCCATCCATCCCTCCATCCATCCATTCGCCCTTCTTCCACCCGCTTTCTCAAGGGGCTCTAGGCTCTAGAGTGAGGGGTGACAGTGGGGCATCTACTCAGCTGTGGGGAAGGGAAGAGACCAGCAGGGACAGGGCAGTGGGCGGTAGTTCCTGGAGTAGGCGGAACTGAACTCTGGTTGGGGGGCCAGTGTCCTCCCGAAACAATGAGTTTTGGGGTGAGGATTGAGTCTAGGGCGGTGTCTCAGATCTGCCGGGCATTGGATGGATGGCTGGCCCCCATCTCAGCTGCCTTGGTGTCTCTCCATTTTGGGAGGGACCCACACACCAGCCTAAAGACCAGCCATCATCAGAACGGTCCTGCCTCCTAGGCCTGGGAACAAGTATTGTCACTGTGTTCTGGGCCAGGATGCTGGTCTCAGAGAGGTTACACGACCTGCTCCAGTCTTCACAGGTGGTGTGGGGCAGATCTGAGCTTCAGGCCTCTCTGCCCCTCTTCCCAGCTACTGTCACAAGTCACACTGCTGCCCAGACATGCCAGCTGGGAGGGGCTGGGAGGGACCAGAGTGAATCAGACACAGCCCTCAGGGAGCGCACAGCTTGGGGTGGGCAGGAGGCCGGAAACCCACAGCCCTCCTGGCAGGGAGAGGGCCCAGAGGGAAAGGTGCCCCGAGCCAGGGGCCCTGCAGGACCCTGGACAGCACCCATGCCCACAGTCCCCGTGCAGCAGGACAGCCACCCCTTCCCGAAACCTTGTGACGAGCCCCACGTCCCACTCGGGTTGCGTGCACTCAGACCCTCGCCCGGCACTGGCGGGTGGGTCCTGTCGACGCGCGTCTGCAGATGAGGGGGTGGCTCAGACAGCCTCCAGCTCGGGAACTGCAATCAGGATTCGACCCCGGCGCCTGGCTGCAGAGCCTGTGCGTAACACCACACCCCTCACAGAAGGGCCGATGCAGTCCGGCAAGGTGTGCCCTGAGGGTACTCAGCCCCCCCAGCACACCCAGGCCCCCAACGAAGACCGACGAGGACACGTGCGGGAATCTGGGTGCCCGTGAGGAACACAGCCGCGGGCGTCAGGCAGGGCAGGCTTCAAACCCCGTCCTCGTGTCACAGCCTGACCACGTGACCTGGGCTACATCCCTGGCCTCTCAGCCTCCGGGTGGTCTCACCAGGGTCACTGTCCCGGCTCTCCCATCGGTGCAGCGCAGGCAGAGCCCAGTGGCATGGCCGGCACTGGCCGAGCGCTCCCCAGCTGCCGGGGGGGGAGGGAGGAGGGGGCGGGCCTGTGCCCACCCAGCCCGGCCCAGATCAACCTTCCGGGGACCCTCAAGTTGGCCTCACACTGGACAGCGGCCGAGCGCCTGCTCGGGCATGACCTGCACCAGGCCTGTCCCTCCCTGGTCCCCCCTCGTCCACCCTCCACACGCCACCCCACCCCCGCCGGGATGAGCAGAGGAGGTGAAGGGAGGCAGGGAAGCACAGCAGCAGCCAGGGGACCCGGCTGGGCGGATCGTGACCCCAAGAGAAGCAGGAGAGGTCACCTGCGGGGAAGCGGGAGGCGCGTGACGTCCCAGGGCCCTCTGAGCCCACACCCAGCCTCCACCAAGCCCAGCCCCTTCCCGTCCCTTCTCTTCCCCCCAGCAAACCACATGGGGCCTCTCCACCGACTTCAAGCGGAAGAGGCGGGTGGGCGGTGACAGGCGGGCCCAGGGGCCACCAGATGCTTGGGCGAGGACATACGGCAGAGGCAGAAGCAGGCTTTGATGCTGTGCTCTGCTCCACAGCCCCCGGGTCCCCTCCCGACACAGGGCAGAGGCCCCCAGCCTCCGCTCAGCCCCCACGCCTGCAGCCTCGCCCACCGGTAGGGAGCTCCCGTGCCGAGGATCCAGCTCCTGCGGGGCTGGGCTGCCCAGAGCTGCGGGCCTCATCCCAACTGAGTGCCAGCAGCAGGGTGGGGGGTAGGCAGCAGCCCAGGTCCCTCAGCCGGAGGCCGCACCTCGCCCCCCCAGGCGCAACCACTGAGACGGGAGCCCCTCCCCGAGCTCTGGGGAGCAGGCAGCTGCCCTGGACACCACCTCGACTGACGGGTTGACCTTTCCAGCTCCCGATTAAAGGGTATTGACCACATCCATGGCCCTCCAGGAAAGCGTAGAGGAGACTTCCGACGGGGGCAGGATGAGTTGTCCTGTTCATATGCTGCGCTTGATAAGGGAGAGGGTCTGGAAAGGCCCTCAAGGCGCTAGAGTGGGCACGGCTCATTTGCATGGCGCTTGGGCCATTTATAAAGGCAGGAGGGTCTCCAAGCTGGTGGGGGGCGCCCTCGTCCACATCAAGCTCTCATGACCCCAACTGGGCTCCACCCTGGCCCCCTGCTGTGGAGGACACCAGGCCACAGACCTGGGATGTCATTGTTACAGGCTGAACTGTGTTCCCCAAAAAGACGTGCTGACGTCTTAAACCCAGGACCTCAGAATGGGACCTTATTTGGAGATGGGGCCTTTACAGAGGCCATCAAGTTAAAGAGAGGTCATCTGACCGGCATCCCTGTAAGAAGGGGAAATTTGCACACAGCTTCACAGGGAGAACACTGTGTGAACGTGCGCATGGCTGTCTACAAGCCCAGGAGGGGCAGAGTCTTCCTCACAGCCGCAGAAGCAGCCAGCGTGTCTTGGCTACTCTAAACAGTGCTGCAATGAACATAGGGGTGCACGTATCATCTCGAACCACGTTTTACTCCAGAAATATGCCCAGGAGTGGGACTGCAAGATCATATGGTAGCCCTATTTTTAGTTTTTTAAAGGAACCTCCATGCTGTTCTCCATAGTGGCTGTATCTATTCACATTCCCACCAACAGTGCACAAGGGTTCCCTTTTCTCCACACCCTCTCCAGCATTTATTGTTTGTAGATTTTTTGATGATGGTCATTCTGACCGGTGGGAGGTGCTACCTCATCGTAGTTTTGATTGGCATATCTCTAATGATTAGTGATGTTGAGCATTTTTCATGTGCGTCTTGGCCAACTGTATGTCTTCTTTGGAGAAATGTCTATTTAGGTCTTCTGCCCATTTTTTGATTGGGTTGTTTGTTTTTTGATATTGAGTCGCATGAGCTGTTTGTAAATTTTGGCGTTTAATTCCTTGTCGGTTACATCATTCACAAATATTTTCTCCCATTCTGAGGGTTGCCTTTTCGTCTTGTTTATGGTTTCCTTTGCTGTGCAAAAGCTTTTGAGTTTAATTAGGTCCCATTTGTTTATATTTGTTTTTATTTCTATTACTCTAGGAGACGGATGGCAAAAGATATTGCTTTGATTTATGTCAAAGAGTGTTCTGCCTATGTTTTCCTCTGTTTACAAAAGCCAAGACATGGAAGCAACCTAAATGCCCATTGACAGATGAATGGATAAAGAAGATGTCTTATATATATACAATGGGATATTACTCAGCCACTAAGAAGAATGAAATAATGCCATTTGCAGCAACATAGAAATTATCTGTAAATTATCATACTAAGTGAAGTAAGTCAGAAGAGAAAGACAACATCATATGATATCACTTATATATGGAATCTTAAAAAAATGGGGCTTCCCTGGTGGCTCACTGGTTAAGAATCTGCCTGCCAATGCAGGAGACATGGGTTCGAGCCCTGGTCCGGGAAGATCCCACATGCCACGGAGCAACTAAGCCCGTGCGCCACAACTACTAAGCCTGCGCTCTGGAGCCCGGGAGCCACAACTACTGAGCCCACGTGCCACAACTACAAAAGCCCCCATGCCTAGAGCCCGTGCTCCGCAACAAGAGAAGCCACCGCAATGAGAAGCCCGCACACCACAACGAAGAGTAGCCCCCGCTCACCGCAACTAGAGAAAGCCCGCGTGCAGCAACGAAGACCCAATGCAGACAAAAATAAATAAATAATTTTTTAAAAAATAGTAAAAAATTTTAAAAAGATACAAACTTATTTACAAAACAGAAACAGACTCACAGATGTAGAGAAGGAACTTCTAGTTACAAGGGGGAAGGGTGGAGGGAGGGATAGATTGGGAGTTTAGGATTGACACGTATGCACTGCTATATTTAAAATAGATAAGCAACAAGGACGTACCGTATAGCACAGGGAACTCTGCTCAATATTCTGTAATAACCTAAATGGGAAAAGAATTTGAAAAAGAACAGATACATGTACATGTATAACTGCATCACTGCTGTACACTTGAAATTAACACAACATTGTTCATCAACTATACTCCAATATAAAATAAAAATTAAAAGAAGAAGTCAAAAAAAAAGGCAGCCAGCCGCGCCGACACCTTGATCCTGGACTTCTGGCCTCCAGAACCGTGAGACAACAAATGTCCACCATTTCAGCCACCCAGTCTGTGGTGTCGGTTACAGCAGCCTGAGCTGACTAACAGACCAGGCTCTGGTCCATCTCCTCCGCTGACCCTGGGGAGCAGCGATGCCCCTGGGTGCCAGGGGCCTTCTGACAAAGAGCTCGTGGGTCCAGCAGAGTCTCGGGCCTCATCCAGGCCAGCCCTGGGCGCCCCCACAACAGCACAGCTGCTACTCACCTCAGCCCTGCTCATCCACTGCCCTCGCTGCCCTGGGTGCCCTCAGACCCTGCTTCTGACCTCCCAGGAACTGGGTGCAGGACGTGAGGGCCCAGAGACCAGTAAGGCTGAGGGTCCATCAAGGCCGTCACGTCCTACAGTGGAGGAGGTGGCCTCACCAAGGACGCTGTCAGGGCTGCGGACGCCTCCGGAGGTGGTGAGCACCTGCGCTGGGCGTGTCCGGGCAGCAAGGACCACAGGTCACGTCTGGGAGCAATGCTGGTGGGTGGCCCAGAGCCTCCCAGCCCTCTGTCCAGGTCCTGTCCCCACAGGACCATCACGAGGGCCCCAGGGAACAGGCTCCACGCAGAGGCTCCCAAGACACAAAGCAGCCCCGCCCTGGTGGCTGCCCGCCTCAATCCCCGTGGAGAGGTGCTGGGTCCTACACACTGACCACCACCCTCAGGACAGCCCTGCGAGGGGCCCGAGCACACCCATTTCAGAGGTGCGAACACTGAGGCTTGGGAAGTGCAGCTCGCCCACAGCCCCTCAGTAGGGGTGTGGGGACAACGCTGCTCAGAGACCCCACAGAGGGAAAGGGCGGAAGAGGACCCCAGGGGGACAGGGCGGGTGAAGCCAGTAGGGGGACCTCAGCCCTGCCTCCCCACCCAGGAGGGGCTCTCCCGCCTGCCTCCCGCCTCACTCCCCACACTCCGGGTGCCCGGCTGTCAGCCATCAGCTGATTAATCACTCTTACACGGCAGCCCCACGCTGAAGGAGGCTGATGGGGGCCGGCGGTGGGGAGCCAATTAACCTGAATTACGCTCTTGACTGGGGCCCAATTAGTGTCAGCTGCATGGGGTCAGAAGCAGTCCTGGTGCAGTAATTGTTGAATTAATTCCCTGGCTGGGAAGAGCTGCACCTTCCCAGCCCCAGCACAGGATGCCGGCTGGCTTCCCGCCACTTCAGTGAGGCTGCGGCCTCCCCCTGGCCTGGCCCACTCCCGCTGTGAGAAGAGGTGGCTATGTGATGGTTTGGGAAGGGGGCTTGCTCGGCACGTCCCAGCCCTGCAGGGCCTTCCCACATGTCCCTCCCTCTGCCTCTGCAGCTCTTGACTCAGAGAACTCCTCCTCACTCTTTAAAACCCAACTCCAGCATCACTGCCTCCAGGATGGCCTCCCAGGTGCTCCCTGGCTGCAACGGGAGCTGTCTCTGGGGTCCCTGGCCCTGCTTCCCTCTGCACCAAACTTGCCTCCTTCCCTCTACACCTGTTGAAGGTGACCATGACCCTCAGGAGGATTGCTGCCCCGAGCTCAGCAGGACTCAGTGGAAGCAAGTTGCCCAAGAGGAGCAAAGCAGCCGCCCCGGCCATGGGGTCCAGGGAGGGGCTCTGCACACACGGTCCTCAGGCCTCCACAGGCTCGTGCCCGCAGTGAGGAAGGGTGGACGCCGGCTGGTCAGTCCAATGCGCTCACCCACGTGCTGTCCTCTGCCTGTTCCCCCGTCCCCTAGAATGAGGGCCCAGCGTGTGCACCCCAGCAAAGACAGCAAGTGCGAGGCACAGGAGCCGGAGGTTGTTGGAGGTGATCCTGGCTGAGCAGGGCAAGGAGGTGACCCCCGGGGCCTGCAGGGGCCCGGCCACAGTGAGAAGCAAGACGCTGGCTCCCAGAACACTGGACAAGCAGGGCGTCTGAGGCAGCGGAGGGCAGGAGGATGCCGGCTTAAAGTGCTGACACCCGCCCCCAGGCTTCTCCCCAGCCCCGGGGACAAGGGCTGTTCTCTGGAGGAATTCTCTGAGACCCTGGGCTCTGGGACTCCAGGCCCAGTGAGGGGAGCAGAAGCTGGGGGTCAGAGCAGGGCTCGGGGTAGAGTCAGCAGCGCCGGCCCTGAGCCCCGCAGGGAGAGCTTTCTCCAAAGACCCAGCCGGCCCAGGGAAGCCGCGACCCCAGTAAAGTTCACGATGGCTCGCACTTCTCGAAGCCCCTTCCAGCCAGCATGTTAGCGCCCCAGCCCTAAGTACACGCAGACATCAGGGACCCCAGATAGTTGCAGGGTACCCATTGCAAAGGACAGAAAACAAAACAAACACAGAAACTCAAAGACAGAGTCAGTGCAGGTCACAGAAGGGAACTTCCGACAAGTAACACAGTCCTGGGAGAGCAAAGGAAGCAGTGGTAGCAGAGTCCCCCGGGACAGGCCCCAGGGGAGGGGCCCGGGGGGTGGGTGTGAGAGGCCCCTCCAGGCCCACCCCCTACACCCGCCTGCTGCACCTGC
Source organism: Delphinus delphis (assembly GCF_949987515.2). Classification (NCBI taxonomy): domain Eukaryota; kingdom Metazoa; phylum Chordata; class Mammalia; order Artiodactyla; family Delphinidae; genus Delphinus; species Delphinus delphis. The sequence goes on from NC_082699.1 coordinate 78,767,113, forward strand.
ACCCCAAGATGGCGCCAGTGGAGTGGCCGAAGGAGAGGCCCCAGCCCCGCAGCCCTGCACTGGGGATGGGCCTGGTGGGAGCGGGGTGCGGAGGCCCCGGAGCAGCTCTGGGGTGGGACGTGCAGGCCCAGCGCTCCGCCCCTCCCTGCCCCCTCTGGCCCCACTGGTCGCCCGGCCTGGACTGCCCCCGCCAACTGCTCTTGGACTCCTCAGCCACAGCAAAGTCGTGGCCACGGCAGGCAGGGCAGGAAGTGACCTAGTGACGACCACGGCTGCACAGTGCACGCTGCACGGGCCCACGCGTCCCCCAGACACACCAGAGGGGAAGCAACTCACCCATACCCGTGGCAGGACCTCAGCCTGTCCTGGCAGCCCCCCTCCCCGCCCCCTCTTCTACGCATCCCCCCCCTCCCCCGCCCAGAGACTGGCCTGCGCCTGGCTCCTCTGTCACACCAGCCACTCTGAGCTGCTTCGGGCAGTCACCTCCCCTCTCTGAGCCCCAGTTTCCTCATGTGACAACGGGGGACAATGACACCCCTCCCCATGGGTTCTCTGAAGGTGGATGCCCCTCCTGGACCCGGCACGGCTCATTTCTCTGTCCCTTCAGCCTCCAGTTCGAGGGCAGCCCTGTCACAGGCGTCCCAGGCCAGCAGGGCCCGCATACAGTAGGTGCTCACAGAAGCGCGAGCCTCTTCCGGGGCCCAGGGCTGCAGGCCGGAGGCCCAACGTGTGCTGAGCCATCAGGCCAGCCCTCTGGCAACTTCTGGACTCGCTGTGCCGTGACGAGTGGGCCAGATGGGCTCGGGCCCTGGAATCCCCTGTCTCCAGCAGATAGGGGCTCTGTTGGGGAGGACGGAGGGAGGGGCGGGGTGGGAGGGGTGAGGGCATTTGAGCATCAGGTGCCAGCTTGGGACTCAGTGGGACCAACACCCACTCTACTCCCTCCCCCGCCCCGGCTGCCACCACCTGCAGGGACCCTGGGGGCTGGTCCCCGAGGCCCTGGGGAGCAGGAAGCCAGAGAAGGGCGATGACTCACCCAGGGGCTCCCAGCGAGGGGCACTCCTGGGGCCACGTGGTCTCTGTTGTCCTGTCTCGACCCCTCTCCCCACCAGCCCCTTCCCTCTGACCCTTGGGCGCCCTCGTCCCCTCCTCAGAAGCCATTGGGCTTTCACCCCCTTCCCCAGAAGCCGCTTCTCAAACAAATGTATTCAGAATACATGACATTTCAGAAACATCTATTTGTATATATTTAGACTCCATTTCAAAAGAATTATTCAAAATCGGAGCCATTTGGATGGATGGGTGTGGAACGGATTGTTTCTTAAGTGTTAGCATCAAAAATACCATGTTTTCTAAGTGGATTACAAATGCTGTAATTATTGAAATGGGCACATTCAGCTGGGGGAAAATTTCAGAATTATGACTTGATTTAGGGATTCTGTGCCCTAAGACAGGGCCTCGGGGCACGTACCCCGAGGCTGGAGCCCGAGGGCGGCTGAGAGCTCTGGGCTCGTCTGCTGCTCCATTGGGAAGCTGAGGCCCCCTAGGCCAAGCAGGTCCTGCACGGGCCGCAGGCCTGTCCCTCCAGGGCCTGAACTGTCCTTGTCCACTCTCCAGCAGGCTCAAGTCCTGACCAGAAGGCTGGGTCCAGTACCCCCGGGGCCGGAGCCCCACCCCATGCCCGCCCCGCTCCTTGATCGGGACAGGCGAGCTAGTCTGCCCTCCCCTCCCCGACCATGACTTCCAGTTGCAGGGCGTGGCTGGGCCAGGCCTGGCACCCCACCCTGGGCAGTGTTGCCGGTGGGGACAGAGGAGGGCCGGGAGCCGGACCCCAGGCACCGGCTGTAAAATGGGCCAGGTGACCGACCTCGGGGGTGCCCAGGGGCACAGCACCTGCCACATGCCAGACCCAGAGCAGGCTCCCTACTGGTCAGCAGCTCAAACAGAAGGTCGCTGGTGAGTCAAGCCCAGCCTGTGTCCTCCTGCCGGTGGAGGCCACGCTGCCGGTCAGCTCTGCTGAGACGCAAAGGCGGCTGAACCAAGCCAGCGGTCGGGGCCGGGCTCTTCCTGCCACATTGGTGGGGCGGATCCACTGGTGGGACCTCCTCCAGGTTCAAGGGCACTCAGTAACAGCTAGAAGGCCCCACGTAGGCTCCCCGGCCCAGCAGTGCCACCGGGGGCTACACAGGAAGTGATGGGCACTCACGGCCACACGGTCCCCGCAGCAAGTGTGAACCGGAGATGCTCCTGAGGCCGCCCCCAGTCAGGCGCTGGGTCGGCAGTCGGGGCACAGCCAACAGCAGAGCCTCCTGGGCCCGGGGAGGCCCGAGGAGTGAAAGGCGAGGGCGGCCTCCCCACCAGCAGCTCCCATCTGTGTAATACGTGTGCACACGCGTGTGTGTGATGATCCGATCGCTGGAAGCATCATAACTGTGATGTTGTCAGCAGTGTTCCCCTTGGAGGTGGGGTTATGGGGAACTTCCTGTTTGATTTTTGGTTTTGTGTTTTGGCTGCAATGAGCTTCTGTAACAAAGTTCCTGCTCCTCCAGACGTCCCCCCACCCCACCCACCGGGAGGCCCACAGGAGAGGCAGGAGGAGGAAGCTGTGGGGCGGCAGCATCCAGGCTGAAACTCATGCCCCAAAGAGGTCACAGCCCCCGGCCCTCAGCCCTGACCCCCATTCCCTCGTTTCTGCACTGAGCCTCCCCTGGGCACCTTCCCTGTGCCAGATGGCCTTCTGGACACATCAGGCACGAGCAATCCCACCAGATTACCTCTCCCCAGTCTCCGAGCACAGTCCAGGCAGGAGGGCAGTACGGGCCAAGGCCCCGAGGCAGGGGACACTTGGCGTCCCTGGACCGAGGGGGCAGCGCTGGCGTGGGCTGAGCGGGGTAGGGGCTTCCACACGCACTATCCCTCCGCCTGGGTGCTCGTCCCCAGATATCACGCGACCCAGCCCGCCTCCCGCAGGTCTCTGCCCATTTGTCACCCTGTCAGCTGTCCCTTGCTGACCATCCTATCTAAGAGGGCACCTCCTGCTCTATGCACTGCCAGCCCTCCCCGACTCATCTCTCTGCTGGTTCTCCCAGGAGCCGAGCTGGATGTCTCCTTCACTCCTGGTCGTGTCTGCTTCCCGTCACGGTAGCGTCAGCTCCATCAGGGCAGGGTCTTTGTCACTATCGTTCCCCGAGCCCTGGGAACAGCGGCTGGCACATGGTAGGGCTGCGTTGGTGACCAATACCACACAAGGAATCCACAGGCCTCACACGAGTTGCTCCATCTAAAAGGGCCCGGCACGAGGGCGGCCCCCTGAGAACGGGCAGGTCTCCGGTCTCTGCCACCCCGCACTAGGTGGGCGACCTGGCCCCTCTGAGCCTCAGTTTTCTCATCTACAAAACGCGATAATGAATAGGTCTTGTGGAATCAAAGGAGGTGACGCAATGGTCCCTGGTGACTTCATGCTGTGGACATGCACGCTTTCATGCTTGTTAATGAACAGCCCCCAGCCTCTAGGGGATCACCCTGGGTATGGCTGCTCCCGGGGTGAAAGCCCAGGGACCCCCGCGGTGTACGCCGGGCAGGGGCAAGACGCTCTGCACCCTGGGGGGTCAGACGCTTCTCTCGGGCGGCGCGTGATGAGGCTGCACTCGTGCTCGTCCGTGCTGGGCTGCAGCCTCCACGCCTGCCCCTGGCAGCTTTTCAACACATCCTACTTAGAGCGAGTGTCAGAGCGGGGTTGGAGGGCGGGCCTGTTAGAGACAAACCTCTGTTTGCTTCTCCCCGTCCCTCCCATCCTGCCCCACGTGCCTGGGCCTCCGAGGTTCTCACTGAGGGCGGCGGCGTGCCTGCTCCATCCAAGGAAGCCCATCTATTTTACCTAATGACGTGATTACGCCCCACCTCCGCCAGCGATTTCTCCAGGAGAAGGAGCCTCTTTGCCTCTTTCAGGCACCAGGACTCTGGCCTCTGGTACCCCCACCCCTTCCCAGCTGCATGGGACATGCACAGGCTCCCCAGACCCTGGGGCCCTCTATGCATGGCTTCCCCGGGCCCCCAGGTCACCCCCCGTCACCACCACGCCAGGCAATTCTGTCCCCTCTGCCCCCGCTCCTTCCGCCACCACCAGCCGAGCGCCCGCACTGGGTGAGGACCCGTGGACCCCAGCCAGCAGCTCGCCACCGTCCAGCAGGGGGACGCCCAAGCAGGTACTGAGAGGCAGAGGACGGAGAGAGGGTCTCCCGCTCCCGCTCTGCCCGTGTGCTGCCCCCGCACGTCTGCCAGTTCCTCCCAGGACCCCCTTTCCCCGCTCCACCCCAGCCTGCAACAGAACCCTCCCCTGTCAGCAGTGCCCAGAGGCTGCCACGCCCCCCGCCCCTGTCCCCAGAAGCATGCCCTGCATGGCTGGTCCCTGTCCAGTCCCTGTGCCAAGTGTGAATTCTCAGAAACCCCACAGCCTGACCCTGCCCTTGGGACTCCCTGTCCCTGCGAACCCAAAGATGTGAGCCGAGGGAGAGATGCGCAGGGCAGGCTGTGAACCTGCAGCCCCTAGCACCTCCTCCAGGGAGGCCCCCAGGGTTCTACTCTCCTGTGTGGGCACAGGTCTGCTGGTGGAGAGACCCTGAATGTGAACCCAACCGTACCACTGCCTAGCTCAGTGACCTTGGCCGGTCCTCGAACACTGAGCCTGTCTCCTCTTCCCAAATGGGATTGAGCACGGCCACTGCCCAGGCTGCTGGGAGGATTAAGAGATCTCGTGAGCGCTGAGCCCAGAGCCTGGGGCTGAACAACCAGGAAATGAGAAGCATTTGTCTCAGTGAGACGCCTCCTCCCTGGCCTTCTCCTCCTCAACATCATCATCAACATCACAGACAAGGGACCACAATCTACCCCCGCCCCAGACAAGGAGAGGAGCAGGGAAACAGAGGGGTCACCCCCCTCCCCCGGGCCCACCATGTCAGGCAGTGCTGACCGCGAGACCCCACCCCCAGCCTGCTCTTGACAGTTAGAGGCACACTCTTTGGGAGCCTTTCCTTTGGGTTCAGGCAAAAAGGACCCACCTTGGGAACACCGAAGTCTGTGGGGAGGTGTCCCCATGGGAGGGACAGGGAGGCATCTGATTCCCCTAGGCAGAGTGTCACCCCTTCTCCCCACCTCCCAGGAGGAGGCCCTGCAGCTTCCACAGCTGTTTTCAGCCCCCGATTCCTGGCCTGGGCACTTGCCAGCTTGCCCTGGGTGGGTCCTGGAGGAATCAGTGTCCAATGCAGGTCACATCCTCCAGACCCAAGCTCAGCGAGGAAGCTCACGGTGCTGGGCTGACCTGGCACTCCTGGGGCCCCTCCCACTGCAGGACCCTGGAAGGGGTACTCTTTGAGTCCCATCTGAGGGGGTGATCTCCCAGGAACTCCCTCCTTCAGAAAGCAACCCCAGAGCGTTGGGCTGGAGAATCAGGAAGCAGGGCTGAGATGTCAGCAGCCGGCAGGGGGGACCACCCAGGGGCCACGCTGCCAACCTCCTGCAGAAAGGGAGGCCAGGATCCACAGATGTGGTTACAACACCGTAGCGGCCCTGGCGGCTGGAAGAGCAGAAATAAACGCTCTCTGGATGAGAAGTCCCCCAGTTCCAACTCAGTGAAGCCACAGACTTGTAATCTAACATCATCAAACCAGGAGGAAGGCAGGCAGGTCAAGAAATAGATTAGACACAACCAGAGACTGTAAGCACTGAGGGAGACGCAAGGATAAAACGTCTAAAGAATGGAAGATACAGTCATCAAGAGGCACAAGGGACTATTAAGAATGAACAGAAGATCTGAAAAAGATATAAACTTTTAGAAATGAAAAACACAATTTTTTTTTTGCGGTACATGGGCCTCTCACTGCTGTGGCCTCTCCTGTTGCGGAGCCCAGGCTCCGGACGTGCAGGCTCAGCGGCCGTGGCTCACGGGCCCAGCCGCTCCGCGGCATGTGGGATCTTCCCAGACCGGGGCATGAATGCGTGTCCCCTGCATCGGCAGGCAGACTCTCAACCACTGCGCCACCAGGGAAGCCCCTGAAAAACACGATTTTTGAAGTGAAAGACTTAGTTGACTAGTTAAGCAGAAGATGTGACCCAGCTGTAAACTTAGAGGCATACCCGAGTGAATCAGCCATTATCCCACAAGACAGACGGGGACCGAAAACACAAAAGAGACGGTAAAAGCGACGGGACAGAAGGCGGGGTTTCTCATATGCGTCCAGGCAGTGTTCCAGAACGGCAGGGAATGTGGGAAGCAAGAGGACAGGCACTATGTAAGGGGTGACAGCTGCACTTTTCTAGGACTTATACACACAGGCATCCACTGATCCAAAAGCACACAGAGCAGAGGAAAAACAAACCCACATCTGGATAGACCTTGGGAAACCCCAGAACTGTAAGTACAAAAACAAGATTTTCCACTGGCTGGGGAAAAAGACAGATCCTGATAAAACTAAGGCAGGCGGATGATCAGCAGACTCCTCGGCAGCAACGATGGAAGCCAGCTGGCACTGGAGGGAAATCTCACTCACACCAGAAATCTGGACCGAGCAACACCTCATGTGAAAGACAACATGGGCAAAACGGCGTTAAAGATAAACAGAACCCGTCCATGTGATCACCAAGAGACCTGTCCCTAAGGGTGACATCCAGAAAGGAGGAAGAGCCCAGAAGATCTGAGATAAAGGAATGACTGGTGACCAAGGACATGACACCGCTGAGTCGTAATCAGCACGGGCTGCAAAAATCACACCATCCCAGGCGTGAGGTCCTTAAAAACGGAGAACTAAGGATGGGGGTGAGAACAGCACGTGAGCTGAAGGCAGTGACCTGAGCTCAAGTGCTAAGAGGCCCACGTGTCCGTCAGGACGGGAGAGAGGGTGACGATGTCTGCCTTTAGACTCTGTGGCAAAATTTCAAGGGAAACAAATGAAAGGTTGAAATAAAGTGTATGAAAAATTGAACTAACTTTTAAAAGCAATGGATTAAAGAGACACGACTAAACGCGTTTAGATTAGAATCCTGGACGTCAAAGAACGTTACTGGAATAATCAGTGACACCCGAATGGGATCTGTGATTCAAGAGAGTATTTGATGAGTGTTAATTTGCTGGTTTGCTGGTTACGCAGGAGAGCATCCTGGCCCTCGGTAATTACATGCTGAGGTATTAAGGAGTGACGGGCATCGTGGCCGTTAAGTGATTCTCAGGACAAAGAACTGCCAATGACTGGGGAGTACGGCTAAAGGATACAGGAACTCTGGGTCCTGGCTCTGCAACTTTTATGTAAATTTGAACTCTTTTTCAAAACAAAAAGTTTAAAACTCTAGTACTAAAAAGTAAAGCAGCTTTCAAAAATAAAGATAAGTATAAATCAGAAAGTAAGATGAGATAAACAAGAGCTAATATATCAAAAATGGCTAAAGCTCAGCCAGGGAAAGAACGAGAGCGTCACAATGGATTTTCAAATCCAGCTCAATGCTGGAGACATTTCAAAAGCATAAAGGCACAGAAATATCGAAAATGAAAGAATAGGAAAATATATAGTGAAAGCATTAATCAAAAGAAAGCTGGAATAGACCCATTGAGAGCAGACAAAATGGGTTTTAAGATACAAAGCACCAGGACTTCCCTGGTGGCACAGTGGTTAAGAATCCACCTGCCAATGCAGGGGACGCGGGTTCGATCCCTGGCCCAGGAAGATCCCACATGCCGCAGAGCAACTCAGCCCATGCGCCACAACTACTGAGCCTGCGCTCTAGAGCCCGTGAGCCACAACTACTGAAGCCTGTGCGCCTAGAGCCCGTGCTCCCCAACAAGAGAAGCCACCGCAAGGAGAAGCCCACGCAGCGCAACAAAGAGTAGCTAGCCCCTGCTCGCCGCAACTAGAGAAAGCCCGTGCACAGCAACGAAGACCCAACGCAGCCAAAAATAAATAAATAAGATGAAAAGCACCATGTGGGATAGAAAAGGTCACTTCATAATACTAAGAGTTTCAATTTACCGAGATTATACACCCATTCTACACTCTTATGCAACCTAGAAAAAAGAGGCACAGAACATATAAAGCAAACATTTCTAGAGCTACAGGGAGAAATTTCCAAATCGAGCAAATGTGGTACAAGATTTCAACAGATTTCTCTCAATTTATGATAGGTCAGGCAGACCACAAAAGCTAAAGACAGAGAAAATCTGCATTACCAAGTTAACAAGCTTGGTTTAGTGGACACTGATAGAACTTTCCATGTCTGTGTATTTAAAGAATGCACATTCTTCTCAAGCACATTCTCAAGTACGGAATATTTACAGAACTGGAAAGTTCTAAGCCATAAAGCAAGTCTTAGCAAGTCTCACATAAAAGAAATCCTCTAAACAAAATGCGACTGTTAGAAGGTAACAAAAAAGAGTAAATTTTAAATCCCCATGCATTTAGAAATTTTACCATTCATTTCTAAATAACTCATGGATCAAAGAAAAAATCATAATAGACGTAATATTTTAAATTAAATGATCATGGACATATGATATATCACATGTTGCAGGGGTGTAGTAAACGTGGCCCTTTAAGGGAGATTTATAGACTCGAAATGCTGATGTTGGAAAAAGAGAAAGGCTGAAATTTCATGGGCTGAGCATCCAGCTTTAGACATTAGGAGGAGGAAGAACTACCGTACGACTCAGAGACAGAAGGCGAGGAGATGACGAAAAGTAGAAAGCAATCGAAAATCGAAACTAGCACAAAATAGAACAACAAAGCCAAAGACACTAATTAAAATGACAAACCTCTGGAAAGATTGATCAAGGCAAAAAGGAACTGGACAGATAAAGTAGGAATGGAAAAGGTACAGACCTCAGATGAATGGGACACTGTGCAGTAATAAACAAGATTATTAGCACCCAGAGCCGCCACATCTGAAAACCTAGACAAGTGGATAGATTCCTAAAAACAGGTGACTTACCAGAACAGAATCTAGAATAAAAAAGAACCTGGGGCTTCCCTGGCGGCGCAGTGGTTGAGAGTCCGCCTGCCGATGCAGGGGACACGGGTTCGTGCCCCGGTCCGGGAAGATCCCACATGCCGCGGAGCGGCTGGGCCCGTGAGCCATGGCCGCTGAGCCTGCGCGTCCGGAGCCTGTGCTCCGCAACGGGAGAGGCCACAACAGTGAGAGGCCCGCGTGCTGCATAAAAAAAAAAAAAAAAGGACCTGAATGATTTGTGTGTGCTATGAGAACTTATAATATAGAACAGAGGATGTGAGAGAATACATCCCTAACTCATTCTATGAGGCTGATATAAACTTGTTATCGAAATCAGACAAGATCAGGAAAGTAAGGAAATGTAGAGGCCAATAGAAGCAAAAATCCTAAATAAAATAGTACCTTCAGTGAAGGTTCTTCAAATTAGAACCTTCAGTGAAAGTGAATCATCGTCATTATTTACTATTACTATTTACTCTGGCACGAGTGTGAGAAAAGCTACACATGCCATGCACCACATTAACAGATTAAAAGAAAAAAACCAAATAATCGTCTTAACAGATGTATATATATACAATGTAACTGAACACCTATCCAATACTTTTTTAAAAAAAGTCTTATCAAGCTCCTAGCAAATTTCCTTCACCTGACAAAGCGTACAATAAATCTAAAATGAACATTCTTAACGGGGTGAGGTTGGAAGCATTTCTTTTAAAATTAGGAGCCAAACAAGGATGCCCACGGTCCCTCCTTCTAAGTCAGGACTCACCAGGGCTCCCTGCCCACACAGTGATCAGGGAAGCGAAATTACAGGCATAGGAGGTATAGGGATGGAAGAAATAAAGCTGTTACGATCAGTAATAACAGGATTATCTTCAAAGGAAACCTAACAGAATTCTTAGGCAAAGTATGAGAAATAATGAGACCTTAACATCTGGCTGAACATAGACTCAGTTCACAGAAATCACACGTATTTCTATATACCGGCACCACGCTGGTACACGTACTGTTTATAGAAACAAATAAACAAATACATCTTTAAAAATGTATGAGATATATATGGAGACAATCGTTTAAAATGTATTTTAAAACACTTTAAAAGACATAAATATAATAGAGAGATACATTGTGTTCACAGATAGGAAGTCCCAATATCACAAGGATATCAGTTCTTACCCACTTGAGCCATAGATTCAATGCAATTCCAATAAAAAATGCTAACAGGGCTGTTTATGGAACCTGACGATGTGATTCTAAAATATACATGGGAGAGCAAAGGGCCAGGGAGACCCCAGTTGCTGCTAGAAATAATAGGGGCGGGGCCACCTGCCAGACAGCGTCATTAGCACAAAGGCGGAGTGATGAACACAGGGAAGAGATGTGTGGGGAGAGGGCTTGGCGGGAAGAGGAGGGACCATGCGTGGAAGCTGCCGTGGGACAGGGAGCAGGGCGGTGGACGAGGGGGGGTCTTCAGACACGGTGAGGGGGACTGAACACCCGAGTGGGAATGTAAGAGGCAAAGCCGGGAGAAAACAAATGAGAACATCTCCCGGACTTGGGATGGAGGCGCCTACAGTGTGCAGGGACCCCCGGCGCTGTCGGGAGACCCCACGTTGGGGGCGGGCAGTGACGCTGGCAGCAGGACCAGACGCCCAGAGCAGCGGCGTCCAGGCTAGAACACCCGCGCACGTGTGTGTACCTTCCACAAATCGCCAAGGAGGTAAAACAAACAATCCAAGTGTTTAAATGGGCAAAAGGCATGAAGACCTTTCACAGCAAAGGAAACATAAATGTAAACGTGTGAAAAATTCCAACCGCATTAGTGATCAGGGAAATGCAAATAAGGACCACAATTACATCCTTATTTTACTCCCAGCAGACCGGCCAAGATCAGGGAATCTGACGATACCACATACCGGACGGGCAGAGCCCACAAATCACTGTGGGGAGTGTGACGATCGACACCCCCTTTGGAAGACAACTTAGTCTCATCAGGTCAGGTTGAACCGTCCATGTGCCCCACTCCTAGGTCTCAACCCAGAGAAACCCTTCCCTGCCAGGAGCGGACTCGGGGCACACGCTCTCCCTGCCCCCCCTCCCCCTCCCCAGCCGCGTCCCAAAGTCCCGGCTTCAGTCGAGGGAGGCAGCCTGACCAGACCCCCAACCTAGGGTCAGGCAGGCGGGGTTTCAGTCAAGCATAACTGGGAAGGCCCCGTAGCCATGCTGAGCCCTGGGCCTATCTTCCACATGGGGACAGAGCGACCCCGGCTCACCGGAGATCGCAAGTGAGCTGACACCTGCACACGACAAGGCCGGTGACCTTGAACCCAAAGCGCGTGGTTCACGCTCTTCTTGCCAGGCGTTTCTGCTGATGTGTGGCAGGTCCCACTGCATGCCAGCATGCCCTGGGTGCCTGGGCACAGAACGAGCCAGGAGGTCACAAAGGCTGCTGCCCAACGTGGCCGCAAAGCCCACGTGTGCCTGAGAGCACCCCACCCATGCAGCTCTCCTACTTGACAAGCAGGGCGCTAGTCCTGGCCTAAGGCACCCACAAAGCCCGAGCCTGGGTGGCCAGGGGCAGAGGCGGGAGACGGGCAGCCCCAGAGGCCCGGGACCCCACCCAGACCAGAGGCGGAGGCTGAGACCTGACAGGGGTCAGGAGAGGGCTTCAGAGGGTGAGGATGCAGGGGTGCAACAGGGACGGAAGCTCCCCAGGCACAGAAGTACGAGGACAGCCTGGAGGAGGCCCCCTGGATGAGCTCCAAACCCCATGGACCTGGAGCCTTAGGCCAGGCCACCTCCTCCCTCAGGGGTGGAGAGCAGGCCCAGGGGGTGAGAGGAGAGAAGGTCCAAACCCAGCGGGTCACTGAGGCCAGTGTGTGTGGTGGGGGGACTGGGGTCCCTCCCTGAGTCCAGGGAATGGAGGAGTGGGTGGCAATTCCCCAGACCCCCAAGGAGGGCAGGGCCTGGGCAGAGGCCACGAGAGGAGGGGACAAAGGCAGACGGGGTGGAGAGGGCTTGCTGGAGGTAGGGGTGTGATTCTGAGCAGGGGGCAGTCTCTACCCTCATTCCAAAGTGCACGGCCCGTCTCTCAGCACCTCTCCCCCCTCCCTCTTCCCCGCAGGACCGTGCACAGCAGTCCCATTGGCCCCGGGTCTGGCCTGTGAAGTGCCTGGTGAGTGCAGCAGGTCACTCGCTGCTCCCAAGCACACACCCAAAGCTACTGTGAGATTCTTCCACTGCCCTGGCCTCTGCTGTGAGCCTGGCAATGTCTGAGGGGGGCTGTCCATCAGTCTGGGTCCCAGAGTCAAAGCACAGGAGCAAAGGCACCTCCAACCCACTGTGGGCACGTAACACGAGCTAGAACCAAACCCAGCCTTGGGCTCATTTGTTACTGCAGCCAAACAGCCTGAGCTGACTGATACAAGGAGGAACAGGATGAGCTCTGTTTAACAGAGGGATGCGAAATCCTGCCGCTAACCTTTGTGTGATCCTCGGTGGCCCTTGAGGCCTCTCTGGCCTCTCGCTCCCTCCTCCAAAGTCGACAGCAAGGCTCTGGTGACCATTAACACAGGGGACCCAGTGCCAAGGCCGGCAGCTCGGTGGGATGTACGTGCTAGTACTTAACGCCGGCAGGCCCTGAGTTAACAAACACCACTTGGAACCCCTCACGCTCACAGCCACGTGCTACTCTCTTATTCTCACATCTATTCTCCTGCCAGTAGCAAGAGCATTTTGAGGGAAAGTGCAAATCTGGGGGACATGGAGAGCTCCTCACCAGGCTAAAAATGGTGCTGTAACGAGGCCTCCCTCCCCCAGAGCAGAGCAAGTTGAAACTCCTCAAGGTGCTAATGTTCCGAGTGTGGGGACACCAAGGTGTAGCCCCCGATCCCTTTCCCGGCAGACAGCAGTGGACGCTGGACCAGCGGAAAGGGACAGCCATCAACGCCGAGAGCGTCAGCGTGGCAGAAGCCTTGCTTGTGGGGACAGCATCAGGGACAGCTTAACAATCCCGGGATCGAAGCTGTCCCCTTGCTTCTGTTTTCCCTTCTGAGCCTTTTCATCTGCCCTGTTGGCAACATCATTAATGAGCCATCAACAGATGTTCCTGAAGCAGCAGTGAGGTACTGGGGGGTGGGGGGCGGGTAGTGGGGACCACGGAGTCACCGATGTGTGAGGGAGGCAAGGACATGGCTGGACGGGCCACCGGTGCAGGGAGGTTAGCCTAACCCCCGCCCCCCTTCTGCGATGTGCACTCAACTCCTACCCTGGGGCTGCAGGGAGGCTCACCTGGGAAACAGGTAAAGCCTCGCAAAGGGGAGGGACGATGCTTAGTGATATCCTTCCCCTCCCGGGACCCCCGCAGAGTGACAAGGGTGAATCGCTGTCCCCCTAGGCCTGGGGTCTGAGCCAGGCGAAGGAGGGCACATCCTGAAAGATGACCCAGTGTCCAGCCGCCCCTGCCCCTGTCCGTGGTGCTGACGCTCCTTCCGTGGTCCATTTACAGGCTGGGAACACCAAGGCCCATGAACACACAGAAGGCAAGTGATGGGGTCAAGCCCACGTTGTTTGGAATCGGGTCCAGACTTCCCACGCCCACCTCGGTCGGACCCCTGTTCTCCAGATTGTGACCCGGTCACGGGGACGCATCCAATGGCGCCCGCTTGGGGCTGCTCAGAGCTTGCGGTTCCCACCAGTTGGGGCTGAAAAGGAGAAGCCAACCCCCAAAAAACCACAATAAAGAAGGAGAGCTGGGCCCCCCGTGTCTGAGGGACAAGGAGGCTGGGGCAGCAGAAAGTGGGGAGCACCGGTTCTGCCCTCCTCGCCACAGCGCACGCCTCCGGGACCGCGCTCCAGGCAGCCGCAGCCCTTGCAGCTAGGGTGCGGCACACACCTGCCCACCCCGGGCGGGCTGCCTCTCAGCCCTGCCTTCTGAAAGCATCAGTCGGCCCGGAGCGCTCCCGCCCTGGAGACAGGCCCGCGATTCGCTGGAGGGGTTGCATCCTTCAGTCTCCCAGCAGCCGCGTTCCGCCCCTCCACATTCTTCTCTCTGCAGAGCACGCACTTTGAGAGAGAGCTTGTTTGGTGTCTGGGCGGTTTGTTTGGTTTACTTTTGTTGTTTCCGCCTCTCTGCTGTCAAGAGGTAAACACTCTACTTGTCCTCCGGGGGGGCCAGTTAATAATGCTTCGGCAGCAGGTGCAGGAGGACGGCCAGGACCCGGAAACCGGGGTTTTCTTCCGGGTTGTGCCCCCGACCAGCTGTGTGACCCAGGCCAAGTCTCTGAGCCTCTCTGGGCCTCTTCTCCTTGCACACAGATTGGGGCTGGAACTCTGCCCAACCCTGAACTTCGAGGTGGTGCTGGCGGTGACAGTGCTCAGTGCAAGAAGGGTCATCTGCACAGGCTGGGCTCCTAACAGACAGTTAGTTACCTGCACGGCTTCACTTAATCCCCCAATACCGGGCAAAGGATATTTCCAGACACAAAAAGGATGGCTCAGAGATAACACGCAGTTTCGTCAAAGTCGCACAGCAAGTTAACTAATGCAGCCAGTACTCAGGCTGGGGCATTTCTAAGCTCTGCTCCTTCCCAGGCCGGGAGCTCATCAGGACCAGACAGCCCTGCAGGCACCCTTGGTAGTTACTGTGATCACTGCCACCGTCACTCCCACATGCAGGCCCCCCAGGGGTGGCCTCAGCACCAAGTCCCCATCCTGGTTCCTCCCTGAACTGGGGGCCCCCAACCTCCCCACACCTCAGCTGTCTCATCTGTACGATGGGCATGCTGCCCCCTGCCCTGCCCCCTGCGTAGGACAGGTGTGCGGCTCGGCTGGGTGAGGTTGGACTCACAGAGGCGGGGCACGAGCCCCCTCCGTCCTGCCCTGCGCCTCCCGGCCTGGAGGACACATCTGATCCCTCACACAGACGAGGAGCCCAGGCCAGACGCAGCCCCTCCCAGGGCAGGTGGCATTTTAGGGAGACTGGATGGGGCAGGCGGTGCTGACTCAGGGGGAATGGACTCAGTGGCAGGACAGGTTTAGAAGCCGGACAACCAGGGCGCCTGCCCAGCCACTGCTGGGTGTGACCTCGCTCATGCAACATTGCAGGAATGGCAGCAGTGACACGAACAACAAGGCTGGCGACAGGACAGTGGGTGGGGGACATGGGGGCCTCAGGCCACCCCACTGCAGCTGCCCACCCACCCCTCAGACCCGAGGCTGGACCAGGGTGGCGGGGCTGGGCTAAGAGCTGAGCCTCTTCCAGAAACAGAAATTGATCTCACGCAAACACTCCTGGCTTCTCATTGCAAAAGGGCTACACAGTTCTGTCTCCCTTTCCCCTTCTTTCTTGGCGGCAAGCGCATGAGAGCCGTGGGCCCGGGCCTGTGGGCCTGGCAGCGCTGAGGTTCTCAATAAAACCAAATCTATATCTGTTTGCAGAAGGCAGGGCCCAGCCAACTGGATTCCGCTGGGTTCCAAGCCTCAGGGCTGCAGCTGGCTTCCCCGGCGCCCCATGTATTCCGAGTCCTGGCACAGGGGCCACCCCCTCACCCCAGCCTCCCCCCCAACCAGCGCCCACACACCGCCCCTCTCCAGACCCCACCTCCACCAGCTCGAGGCGACAGACACAGCAAATACTCCCCGAGCTTGCAGAGAGCACAGCAGCCCCGTCTGTGCACAGTGGTGGGGTGGGAGCTGTCCCGTGGACCGCTGCACCCTGTCTCCCTCTGGCCATCCTCCCCCTTCCGGCTCCTGCCACTTCCAGTGCAACACCTGCCGCTCCCGACTTCCTGGCTCTGTCCAAAATCCCGAGGTGCGCGGGAAAGCCTGGGCATCAGAGACTGGATTTGAACGCTGGCTCCGCCCCTCACCAGCTGCATGATTTGGGGCAAGTGCTGGTCTTTCTTAAGTTTCAGTCCCACGTCCACAAAATGGGCAACAGTGGGCTGTTTGTCATGAGAGCAGGACAGGGACCGGACACGCTCTGGGGCTCCTCGGGTGCTGTAGCCCTGCCCCCCATGCCCCCCACCAACCGCACGCCTGGTGGGAAGCTCCCAGCAGGCACAGCAGGCCCTCCTGCAGGTCCTGGACACTCACCCTACGCTCGGCCCTGTGCCAACAGCCAGAATGACGAGAGTGGCAGATGTGTCCACCTGGGGAGCTGGAGGCTGGAGGGGGGTCGGGGGAGGCTGGAGGGCCCCAAGGCATAATGAAGACAGTGGGCTGGGGGCTCTGCTGCACAGAGGAAGGTGTGGGGTCCTGCAGGGGTGCAGTCTGAATGGAGCACAGAGTGTGTGCTGCGGTGTGGGGGGGTGAGAGGGTGCCGCGAGGTCACAGGAGAACAATGGTCCCCCAAGAGTGAGGACCACGTGTCGTCCTCCCTGTGCTCCCTGCCCCCACCTGCCTGCATCGCTCTCCTGACAGCAGGGGCTCTAAGGAAGGCCCATAGGTCAACTCACAGCTGCCCTAAGGCAGGCACGCTGTCAGCACCGACAGGAGAGGTGACAGTGGAGGGAGTGTGGAGAGCGGAGCTCTTAGGTACAGAGGCCTCCGGGGACTGGAGGGCAAGGACACGAGTTAGAACATGAGCCCCACCTTGGGGAGGGCTCTGAAGAAGATATGAGCATCGCAAAGACAGAGATCACTTTTCTTCTCCATTCTCCCAGGGCCTCGTACCATGTCTACTGTGGAGGACGCTCTCTTATCACCATAATCACCACCACAGCAGGATTCACCACCACCACCACTGCCACCACCACCACCATCATCACCACAGCCACCACCACCATCACCATCACCACCACCATTACCACCATCATCACCAGCACAACCACCACCACCATCACCACCACCACACCATCGTCAGAACAAGTCACTGTGCTAAGTGCTTCCCATGCAACCCGCTGAGGCAGCCCTGTTTGCATGTTACAGAAAAGGGAAATGAGGAGCAGAGCGGTTCGGCAACACACTCAGTCACCCACAGGCAGTCACTGCAGAGCTGGGATTAGAACCCAGTCTGTGTGACTCCAGGGACCGTCCTCAGCTGTTAAATAAACAGCAGTGGCTGCCCCTACTCAGCACAGCTTCTGAAGAAGGGGATTCTTGATGTGAATCGGACAAGATGCTGGGCTCACTCTGGTCCTCCAGATCACTGTTTCTCTGGGCCACTCACTGGTACTGGAAGGAAAAGAGGTTCATTTGCATGCAATTTGCATACAGCTGCTGAAAATGAGCCCAGATTCCTACCACTTCAAAACTGCATTGTTTCTGCCTTGAAAGGGACCTTCCCACGCACACAGCCATCCCCCAGTCACCCCGCGGTGGGGTGGTGTCCCCTCGTCACCTCTCTGGAGCGGTCAATTCCCCACTCCCAGTCCAGCCCCCACTCAGGGGTGACCTGAGAACCTCCGTCCTCTGGAGTAGCCAGGAGCTCCCACAGCCCTCGCAGCTAAAGCCTGCGGAGCAGGGCGGGGGTGGGGGCAGGCGGGGGCATAGGTCCTGCAAGGGAGATTCTGAAGTGGGCCACCCGGCATGCGCAGCAGTTCCCTGTGAAAATTGGACCCGGTACCCTGGACAGCCGGCCCGGTCAGTCTTACCACCAGGACTGGGCCGGATGCCAGGCGCTGCCTCAGGAGGCTCTCCCCTCCTCCAGGCCACCATCTTCCCGCGGGACCCCCGGCCCGCCCCCCCATCTGCCTGCCCTGTGTCCAGGTTCGGGAAGGCCAGGCAGCTCCTCTGCTGCCTCGGTGCTCCAAAGCTCAGTCTGGGACTAGCAGACCAGGAGGAAGCCGTGCTAGGAGGGCCGCTCGGAAGCTCGCCCCCCAGGTGGGTGTTCAGGGGTACTGTGGACAAGGCCTGGGCTCTCTGCGGACCCGCCCAGGAGAGGGGCCCATCTGATCAGTGGCCAGGTGACGTGAGGTGCGGCCAGGCGCCCCTCCCTCCGAGGGGTGAGCAGCTCAGGGCCTGGCGGCCTGGCCTGGGGCGTGCAGCTCTTCCTCTGCCCCGTGCCCCGCTCCCTCGCGGGCCTCCCACAGACCAGCGGCCTCCCGGAGAAGCCCTTCTGCCCACCTGGTGCCCCATCTTGGAAGCGGACCACTCCCACCTTCATGCTCCAGACGCTGCCTGGATGGCGAGCAAGGAGAACACATGCCTGCGCACAGGCACATATGACACGTGTGCACATACATAACTTCGTGCACAGCACCGCAACACACCTGAGCACGTGCGCGCACACACACATCATGTACACACATGTGCAGATGCACACGCGCACACACGTGCACCTCCCGCCCCCAGGCCCGCCCATGCCTGTGTCCCCGCATGCTGTGAGCGGGGGTGGCCGCGTGTCCCTGAGGCTAGGGCAAGTCTTCACCATCCGGCCTCACAGGTCTCATCTGTGCAGGGGGTGAGACTCTTCTCACCTCAGGGGCTCAGAGGCACCCCTCGGGGGGCAGGGACTTCCAGCTTTAAGACTGCCCCTCAGAGCCAGTCCCCCCCTCCTTTGGAGGCCTTTCCACATTCACCTGGGCCGTGTTGACTTATCCTCTGTCCTCCTCTGGCCCACGGGCCTGGCATTTCATTAGCCATCTCTCTGGCAGTTCCTCCTGGGCCTCAGGACACCCCTGACCCTTGTCTCCAGAACAGGAATGTGTGTCAGGCTGGACCCCCGCACCCACAGGGAGTGCCACTCGTGTGATCAGCATAGCAGGAAGAACACGGGGCGACCCTGCACTCACTCCCAAGGGCAGGCCCATCTCCCCTGAGCAGAGACTTCTTTACGGATCAAGAAAGGGTGAGAGGGCCTCTGCTGGGAGGGGCTTTCCTGCCCAGCCTTGCTGCGAGTGGTCCGCAGGCTGTAGTCGCTCACCCTGGGCCCAGGGCAGCCGGAGCACGGCCCCAGGACCCGCACCACCTCCCTGCTGCCTGCAGGCTCTGCAGGCCCCACCAGGTCCAGTCCCCAGGCCAGCCAGAGAGCAGGCAGGTCGGCCCACGTCCGCCGCTTAGAGGAGTGGGGACACCCGCAGAGGCACACTGAAACTGGGCCAAGGCAGCGCCCACCTGACCTGAAGCTGCTGCGAGTCGCCAAGGACACTGGGGCAGGTGGAGCACACAGCGGGGTGCAGGGCCCCCCCAGTCCCTCTGTCCTATGCCCGTGACCTCTGCCCGTCTACCCAGGTATGGTGAGCCCAGTCACCAGCAGATTGACTTAAATCTTCGCCTGGGGTTACTTTTCTGCAGGCGATCACTCAGAGCAGGGCTGCGGAGCGCACAGAGCCACGGGGTACGGGAAGGGGCACGGCTTGGGGCCCAGCCCGAGGCCCGGGTGCACACGGGGTCCCCCTCCCCGCCCCCCGCGGCCCCACCAGCTGTCCCTCCCGGCGCCTGGAACCCAATTCACATTTACATTTCCCAGCAGATGGTGGGGAGAATTTATAACAATCTTATCATGAAAATAAGATTCTCCGGTGTTCTCTGCACCCAGGGACTCAGGCCTCGGCAAATCCAATTGCTGCTTATCTACCCTGCTCGGCTCCAAATTAAAAGGCACCTCCCCTCCCCCACAAGCTGCCCAGCGTGGCCCTCAGCCTGGCCAGGGCAGCAGGTCCCAGGCCCAAAACAGCCTGGACGAGGCCTCCCAGGCTCTCAGATGACAACATCCTGTCACTGGGAACAGGATGAAGGGCTCTGGCCAGAGAATCCCTCCTCGCCCTCCCTGGAGGCTCGGGGCCTGGGCCAGGCCACCAGCTGGGCTCTTCGCGAGTCCTGCCCTTGACTGGACTTGGATTAGCTCAGAAGCCCAAGCTCCCCAAGACAGCATCTGACCCCGGCCTGGCCCACTGGAGACCTTGCCTCCTCCTGCACCTCCTAATCTCCCCGGCCCTGCCTTCCGGGTGCCTCTGCACAGGTGCGGGCGGTACACAGACCGTGCAGTGCGTTGACAGAGCACAGACTGCACGCTGAGCACCGTCCCGGGGGCCGGGGGCAGCCAGAGCCCTGCCTTGTGGAGGTTCCCTGCCCAGGAAGACAAGGACTTACAGGGGGCGTTGGCACGTGTGGGGATGGGAGGGCGAGAGGCAGCAGGGGAAGCTTCTCTGTTAAGCACATGTGTGAGGAAAGACCTACACTGGGGAGCAGCTAGGATGTGGAAAGGATGCAGGCGAGTGGGAAGAAAGGAGGCCGACCTTGTCCCTGGCACCTGCGGGCATTCACTGCTTTCTTCTTCCGCCGCGGCCTGAGGACAGTTGCACAGCTCCACACGCAGGGTCTCAGGGTGGGCGTTCAAAGTTCAGCCTCATCCCTCATCCTCGTCCTCGAGGCAGCTCCAATGGAGGGTGGGGGGGCATTACTTCCCCCAAAGCCGGTGGTTTGCCCGGGCTTCCTGCTAAACTACCAGCTCCAAAAGGTAGGCCACGGGACGCAGCGCGGTCCGCTTGTGTCGTGATAGGATGACCAGGTCTGTGTCCATGAGACAGACAGGACCACGATGATCCTTTCCCGTACGTATGTCACCTTTGATTTGACCTCGAGTTATGTATTTAGGAATTTCCCCTTTTCCCGTTCTCCGGGGAGGTTTGTGTAAGACTGGATCTCTGCCCTGACAGTTGGGTAGAACGCACGTAAAAGACCAATCGGGCTTAGTGTTTCCATGGGGAGAAAGTCTTTCGACCCATTCTATTTCTTTAATGGCTACAGAACCACTGATCTATTTATTCTTGAGTCAATGTTGGCAAACCGTACTTTTCTAGGAATCTGTCCATTTTTTCCCTAAGTTTCCAAACTTGTTGGCATAAGACCATTCATAGAATTCTCTTATTACTTTGGAATTTCTGCTCTTTCAACGCTGGACCAATCTTACTAGTGGCTTGTCTATTTTCACCATCTTTCCAAAGAACCATCTCTTGGCTTCCTGCAGACGCTGTTATAACTTAATAAATTCTGCTTAGTCTCTATAATCTTCTTCCTTCTAATTCCTCAGGGTTCATTCTGTAGTCCTTTTACCCTTACTTATTGTCTTTTTAATATCTTAATTCATTAATTTTCAGCCTTTCTTCTTTTGTTGTATAAGTATTTAAGGCTATTCATTTCCTTTGAAGTACCTCACAGATTTTGATATGTAGTATTTTCATCATTATTCAATTATGTCATTTTTACATATCTATTAATGATTTCTTCATCGACCTCCCAGTCAGTTAGGACTGTTTTAAATATTTCCCAACATACAAGGAATTTCTCTTTATTTTTGTGCATTTTCTAATAATTGTAGTGTCTTACCCACTACTGATTCTTTGAAGTTTGGTGACACTTGCTCTATGACCTAAGTCATGGTCAAAATCTGCAGCCGTCCCAGGCGCCCTGGAGAGGACCGTTATCTGCTGTTTGAGGGTCCAGTAAGTCAAGTGCTGATTATTACTGAAACCTGCTCTATATTCACTAATTCCTAGTCTCTGTGCCCATGTTGACACCTTCTTCTCTCGTGATGGAGTCCCTTTGCAGGTGGGAAGTTCTGGCTTTGTTTATCTATTTAGAGCTCTTTTATTAGGTGTATAGAAATGTAAGATTTTTCATCTTCCTGAGGAGCTGAGCCGATCATGCAGTGACCTGTGCCGTCCTGTTTAATATATTTACTTATATGATTAATCCTGGTGGCATTCATGTACATATTTGTCTTCGCATCCATTTTGTCCAAAGCTGGCCTTACCACTCACGCCCTCCCTGACTCTCTGACCGATTCTCGCCTTCGGGTCCTTATGTGTTACTGGATCACTTGTATTTTTTTTCCTACAATCTGATGATCCTTGACATCTAATAGGCTCTTCTAATCCGTCCACATTCATTTGTTTACTGGACACGATTTCAAAAGCTTGCCTCAGGTTTTCTATTTGTCCAAGTTTTTTCTTCTGTATTACTTTAGTTTCTCTCTTTTTTTTCCTATTTTATTCAGTAAAGACTTTTTGTCCGCTTACTTGCATTCTTACTCCTTTCTTCCTGGTGTGGAAGTTATAGACTCCTACAATACTCTTCCAGAGGTTGCGACTGCCTTCCATTTTATTGTATTTTCCACTGGTGTCTTGTGCGTGTAGGTCTGTGAGGCGCTATGAGCCCCGTACCGCTGTGGTGACCAGATGCAGAGCTGCTCAGAGCTGCTCCAATACCTCGGGGGCCCTCGTGCTGTCCTAGAGTTGCACCCGCCCAGCCCACCTCCCGGTCCCGTTTCTATCTCCACAATCTCGTCCCTTAGAGGATGTCAGACCCACGGAATCACCCAGCATGGGCTCTACAAGACAGGCTCCTCCACTCAGCAAAATGCCCTCGGAACCCTCCCCCTTGTTCACCCTCTTTATTGCTGAGGAGTATTTCTTGGCGTGGACGCACCACAGTTTAACCATTTACCCACAGAAGGCATCTGGGTTATTTCCAACTTGGGGCTGTTACAGATAAAGATGCTGTGAATACCTGTGTACAGGTTTTTGTGTAAACATGACTTTTTATTTCTCTAGGATAAACGCGCAGGAGTGCAATTGTTGGGAAGTATCGTGAGTGAATGTTTAACTTTTTAAGAAACTACCACAGTGTTTTCCAGAGCAGCTGTATCATTTTGCATTCCCGCCAGCAGTGTATGAATGGTCCACTTTCTCTGTATCTCTTATTTTAGCCATTCTAGCAGGCGTGCGGTGGTTTCTCATTATGGTTTTAATTTGCATTTCTCTAATGGCTAGTGATGTTGAACATCTTTTCAGATGCTTATTTTCTATCCATATATCTTCTTTGGTGAAGGGTCTGCTCAAATCTTTTGCCCATTTTCTAATTCAAGTATATTTTTTCTTATTGTTGGAATTAGAGATCTCTTTATATATTCAGGATACAAGTCCTCTGCCAGATATGTGATCTACAAACATTACCTCCCAGTAAGCAGCTTGTCTTTTTATCCTCTTAACAGGGCCGTTTGAGGAGCGTAAGTCTTTAATTTCAATGAAGGAATCCTCGAGTTTTTACCATGTATTGTTATCAACAGACACCAAAATTAATGAATATTTAATTTCTCTGAAAATGGGCTCAGACTAATTTAATCACTATCATTGTCCCATTGTTGTTCTGCCCTTTCTCAAAACTTAACTGCACAAATAAGACATTACAGTCAAAAAACACTGTTTAATATGAAATGATGTCATTATCTCACACAGTCCTTTGTTGGATCTGCCCCACATTTACCAGCTCCTTGGTTCACTTTCCTTGTCACAGACCTTCCTTTGAAGATTACTCTCCATCCTCGAGTCCATCCTTCAGAAGCTCCTTTAGTGAAAGTCTGTTGGCGGTAAACTCTCAAGTTTTCACTCGTCTTTGCTCTCCAGAGATGGTTTTGTGGACAGCGTGATTCCAGGCTGACAGTCCCTTCTCTCGGCCTTGCTGGGTATCACTCCACCGTCCCCAGCCTCCACGGTTGCTGCTGTGACTGAGCTGGGAGAGGAGCCGTCACTCTGCCCCTCCTCGCGAGCCTCCTTCCCGCTCTGGGGCCGCGGTTTCCGGGAGGCATGGAGCTGCCAGGTGTCAGGTGCCTCCTGTGTCTGCGGGATGGTGGGTGGTCGGGGTGGGGCCTCCTCACACACTGCCTTTCCTCATTCAATTCTCTTCTCCTGGGACCCCGCCCCGACCTGTGCTGAATTGCTGGTATACCCTCCGCACCCCTTCACCCGTCGCCCTTTCCGTTTCCTTAGCTCTCCCTGGCACACGGTCGCTTCCCCAGCTAAACCTCCCAGGTTGCTCCTCTCACATCCGGGCCCAAACGTGTTGCCCGGTCCCCCGCCAAGTCCTTTGTTCTGAAAGTTATCACTGATCTTTTCCTGACTCATTGGGTCCCTTTTGATCATCTCTTATTATTACTCATCTTTGTGCTTTCATCTTATTTTTAAAATATTTCTTAGAAACTATCTTATGTCAGGTATCTGATTAATTCCTTGGGGGTCTGCAGGAGTCAGCAGCGGCTGCCCTGACGAGTGACACAGACTCGGTGGTTCAAACAACAGAAACTCACCCCGACCCCGTCCTGGAGGCCAAAAGTCAGATACCCCGGGGTCTGCAGGTCTCCTCCTCCTGCTGAGGCCGACCTCCCTGGCGTGTGGACAGCCCTCCCCTCCCGTGTCCTCACGCGGCCGTCCCTCTGTGCCCATGCGTCCTGATCTCCTCTTCTTATAAGGACACGAGTCACGTTGAATCCGAGGTCACCCCAGAGACCTCGCCTTACCTCAATCACCTCTGAAGGCCCCGACTCCAAACACAGTCACCCGCTCAGGTCCTGGGGTGAGGACTTCAACATCTGAACTTTAGGGGGACAGAATTTAGCCTGCATCGGGCCCAAAGCTGTGGTCTTGTTATTTCTGCAACTGCCGGCCCTCCCTCCTCCTCTGCACCCCGAGGCTGCCCACTGCGGACTAAGTGACCTCTGCCTGTGGGTTCACGTGGCTCTTCTGAGGGTCCCCCAAAGGCCTACGAGACTCTCCCCGAAAGGACCGTCTGCCAGCATCTCGGCTGCCTCCCGTCCAGCGCTTTTGCCTGGGGTGGCGAGGGGCTGGCGGTGCGGGGACAAGTTGGGTTATTTTGCTTCCCCCTGCAAGCCCTCAAAGTGTTTACAGTCCTGGTTTTTTCCACGTGAAGCTGTCTCCTAGCAGGGGAGCCGCATGGGCTGCTGAACCCGCAGTGTACCACGAGGGATCTGCCCAACTCCTTGCCTGCGGCTCCCCCAGGCCGGGGACCTGGCCTTACTCACTTGGGGTCACATGGACGGGCTCACGCAGTTGGTAAAGCAGCACGCCGAAGGGACCGGGCATGAACTGGAAATCCTGAAACCGGGCTCCAAGAGGCCCCCAGCTCTCTCCATGACTCCGGCCATCACCCCTGTGCCCCCAAGGCCACCTGGCCTCAGATTTGCCATGGTGACCTGGGGTCTCTTCAGGATCTGAGGAAAGCTGTCCTGGCCGCCCTCCAGCCTGTCTCACTGGAACACAGAAGTCTTGCAGTCAACCAGAGCAAGACACAGAAACATGGCCTGCCATGGTGGCTGACGCCTTCTAGACGCCCCGCGTCAGAACCCTTCGGTCTTCATACCTATGGGCTGCTCTGTGCGCAGGATGCTGCTGCCCTTCCCCCTCTCCTTAAACCCCCCGGGCACCTGTCACCCAGCCTCCACGGGGTCTCCTCCTCTCCCTGCCGCCCTGTCCCCGGGCTCCCACACGGGGTCCTCAGAGTCCCCCTGGCCCCCGGGCCCCGCACAGGACAGCAACGCTGCCCGCCCTCACCACCCTCCCGGTGGCCCTCCTCTCCCCCATCTCCCTGTCCAGGCCCGCCATCTGCCTGGTCACCCAGCCCAGAGTCTGGGCAGAAGGCACAGAAGGTGCTGGAACCCCCCCGGGAGGGTCAGATGTCTCCCCGCTGCCTCACCTCACATGCTCCTCCCTCAAAGCTCTGCTTCTGACCAGCTCCTGTCTAAGCCAAGACCCAGCCTCCTCCTTAACGGATCTTCAGGCCACCCCGACCCCGGATCCTTGGTTCCCCTTCCTGCAGGAACACCCCTGCACTCGAGGCCAGGCAGGGCCCCCGTCCCCCTGCCTGCCACCCAGGCTCCCTCGTGCACCCGCAGACCGATGGCCCGACAGGCAGGCACCCCATCCCAGTCGTGCCCTGCCTGGCCCTTGGACGCAGTCAGACCTCTACTCAGCCTGGGCTGCTGTGTCCTCAGAACTCAGTGCAGGGCCCAGAGCAGGTGTCCAATAGGGATTATGGGACTGGCCAGGGTCAGAGTTCAGCATGGGACCAGGGTCAGAGTTCAGCACGGAACCAGGGTCAGAGTCCAGCACGGGACCAGGGTCAGGGCTCAGCATGTGACCAGGATCAGGGCTCCGAGTGTGACCAGGGTCAGGGCTAGGTTGGGATCCGAGTAGGTGTTGACCAGGGTTAGTGGGTAACCTTGGAGAGCAGTGTTCATTGCCTGTAGAGAGGTGTGTGTCCACCGCAGTGGGCATCTTAGTGGACAAGCAGGGTCCGTGCCTTTCACCTGGAATGAAGCCCTAGGAAGACGCCACACATGGCACTGAAATGCACTCTGGCTTTGTAGGGCTGAAGGAAAGGCCGCCGTGGAGAACACATGGTGTCCTCTAGACCGCAGGGGAAGAGGAGGCTGGAAGGGCGCTGGCCACACTGCAGAGGGCTGGATGGGCAGCTAAGGAGTTGGGGCTCTCTTTTGTGGACAAGAGTTGCTGACATGCTGCTGGCCCCATGGTAAACAGAGAAACCAGGAAAAGTCCCTCCCACTGTGTGTGTTCCACCCTGGTCTCTGCTCCCCTCAGTGCCAGGCTGCCTGGGAGCCCTGGCACCAGCACGCTGTCCAGTTCACGCCAGGACCTCAGCCTCTCGCTTCCGGAAGAGGCTTTCATCACGAGTCTGGAGAAGGAGGACCCCAACAGCCACCCGAACTGTGCGCTGAGCCCCTGTGCCCTGCCGGGCGGGGCCAGGAGCTGGGGCCAGCCCCGAGGGACCCCACAGGGCCAGGAGTCACAGGTGAGGCGGACCTGACACCGGCGGGGGGCATCAGGGCTGCCTGCCGGCCAAGGGCAGAGGCAGAGCCCAGGCGCAGACAGACGGGCTCCATCCCACTTCCTGTCAGCATCACCCTCCTTATCATCACTGCCTTTTTTGTTGTTATTTTATGCTTATATGAGAAAAATATCTTTTTCCAAGAAAAGTCGACAGGTATAAAATGGCATCCCACCCCATCCAGTACCAACGAACATATGTGCACATACGTATATACACCCCACACCACAGGCCCACAGGGCGTGGTGCCCTCGGGGCAGAATCAAGAGGTTGCAGCGGTCCAGCCCCCCTCAGTCCGTACGCCCACGGAGCAGGCGGGCTTCCAGGAGTCACTCCAGGGCACACGCCGGGGGCTTTCTGGGTGCCCAGCAGAGCCACACTCCAGGGCCCACACCCGAGGCAGTGGCTTGGGGGAGCTGCGCTCTGCGTGCTTCTTCCCGCAGCTCCGCTCACCCACTGCCCGCCGAGAGGCGCCCCGTTCTGCACTCCACAGCACTCGCCCCGACGGTCGGAGCACGGGATGGGAGCGGAGGGAGCTCGGTCCACCCACCGGCGTCACCCGAGTAGACCTCAACCCAGCCCTCCGTTCGCGTCACAGGCCCACGGACAATGGCAGGACGGAAGGGGCAACCACAGGCCAAGTCCCGCATCCTCTCTGGCTCTATCGAGGCCCCATCTCTGCCCCTCAGAGGGGCAGGACCGGAGTCCCTGCTCTGCACGCGGCCCACGGGGTCCAGACCCTAGATCTCCTCCTCCACCTTCAGGATCATCCCTGAGAAGACCTCCTGGCCTGTGTGGCTGCCCTGGGGGCTGCCCTGGGAGCCTCCAGCTGGCCTGCAGGCTGCTCCGCCCCCAGGGCAGCCAGCTGGGACTGCGGGCGAGGCGCCCCGGGGCGGGAGGGCCTCCACCAGCCTCTCCAGGGTCCGGTTGAGGGCCTCGACGCCGTCGGCCAGCCGCTGGCTCTGCTCGGCCAGCCGCTGCAGCAGCAGGTTCTGCTGGGCCATCAGCGCACTCTGCTGCTGGGACCAGGAGCTGAGCAGGGCGCCCTGCTGCCGCTGCGAGTCCAGCAGCCGCCGTTCCACGTCCGAGGCCTCAGGCCCTGTGGGCTTCCCGGGGGGCTGGGGTGCTGCCGAGGAGGGCGGCGAGGGCCGGGAGGCCCCGGGGAATGTGGCCGCGGGGGGTGCCGAGGCCGGGGAGGCGGGCGGGGAGGGGGACGCAGGGAAGGCTCCTCGGGGGTCCAGGGGGTCGGCTTCAGGCAGGCTCGGCCCATCCAGTGTCCGCAGGGGTAGCCACAGGCAGCCGGGGGCCTCGTCCTCGTCGGCTGGCAGAGGGAGACAGGAAACGTGAGCCTTCGCCAGCCGGGACCGGGGCAATGCCAGGGAGCTCCACCTGCACGAGGCCCTCTGCCCACGCAGCTATTTAGGTCTCGCGGGGCCCCTCTGCAGTGGGCAGCAGCGCCCTCGCTAGGACACCAAGACTCAGAGGGCAAAAGACGTCCTCCAGTAACGTCAAGGTAAAACTTCAGCCGGGCAGCTCCAAAGCCAAGGTGCCACCACCATGCTGCCATCTGTCTGTCCATCCACCCACCCACCCAAGCTGGCCATTATCTACCCCCCCCCGTCTGCCCATCTGTCTACCTACACATATGCACCCACTCATCCATCCCCTCATCTATCCGCCCATCTGCTTGCTCATCAAGCACCCATCCGCCCCTCCATCTGTCCACCTCCTTCCTTCCTTTCATCCTTCTTCCTTACATCCATCCATCCATCCACTTGTTCATCTCTCAGCCATCCATCCTCAAAGCACCCGTCCATCATCCATCATCCGTCCATCCACTATCCATCCTTCCATCCATCATCCATCCATCAACTACCCATCCTTGATCCGTCTATCCATCCACCCACACCTCCATCCATCCACCCACTTGTGTATACACCCTTCCAATCCTTCAGTCCCTCCATCCCTCCATCCATCTACCCATCCACCCATCTACCATGCGGACATCCCATAAACATGAGCAGCTGCATATAAAGGCAGAGCTACCCCAGGGTCGCAGGAAAAGCCAAGACCTGGAATCCTACAAACTGGGCTCCAGAATCAGCTCTTCCTCTTGACA